>NW_027454507.1:0-74522 GCF_040206685.1 Ascaphus truei | reverse complement strand
GACGTATAACGGAGTTCTGGGGAGGGGTATATAATGGGTACTGGGCCAGGTGAGGTGGGTATAACGGGTACTGGGCCTGGTGAGGTGGGTATAACGGGTACTGGGGAGGGGCGTATAACAGGGTACTGGGCCTGGGGAGGGGTGTATAACAGGGTACTGGGCCTGGGGAGGGGTATATAACAGGGTACTGGGCCCGGGGAGGGGTGTATAACAGGGTACTGGGCCTGGGATGGGGTGTATAACAGGGTACTGGGCCTGGAGAGGGGTGTATAACAGGGTACTGGGCCTGGGGAGGTGGGTATAACGGGTGTTTGCCCCGTAGAGGGCGGTATAACGTGGTATTGGGGAGGGGGTATAGGTGGCACAGGAGCTCTTGCGATACAGAGTATCACTGTCCCTGGTTACAAACACTTCATGTCTCCTGCAGGTCAGGACACGCACGAAGGTGGAGCCCTTCGTGCCACCAGACGACGAGGCGGGCTACGAGGCGGACGATGAGGCATACGACAAAGCGGGCATCAAGTGGTGCGAAGAGGTGGGCTACAAGGCGGCCGATGAGGCAGACGACGAAGCGGATGTCAAGTCTGGCGACGAGGTGGGCCATGGCGAAGGAGAATACGAGAGGTGTGGACGGATCTGCTGCTTCACCTTTTTTAGGCGGAGAAGAAGCCGGGAGCAGGTAGCAGAGGAGCCAGGGCGTAGATACAGGGGTTTTCTAGGGGCTCTGAGAAGTTGGTTTGACCGCCGGACCGCAGATAAGATCAGGAAGGCTGCGGGAGGGGCAGGTACTAGAGGGAGATAGGGATATTGGGCGTGAGAGGGTGAGAGAGAACAAGGAGCAGGGCCGGAGCACGGGTTTCATGCGCCCGAGGCGAAACTTAAAATTTGTGCCCCAGTTGTATAAAAAATAATAAGATAAATAAAATAATAAAATAAACAGTGGCGTAGCTATCGGGGCTGCGACCGCACCCCAGCGCGACGCAAAATAAAAATAAAAGGGCGCCAAAATACTGGATAAAAAAAATAAAATAATTTCAAAAAAAAGATAAATAAATTAGAAATAATAAGAGGAAAAATAATAATGATTATTAATGCGCCCTTAGGAGCTCTGCGCGCTAGGCGACCGCCTAATGGACGGCCGGCCCTGCGAGGTATGCGGGAGGAAAAGGGTGAATGGGATAGATATGCAGGGGGATGGGGGAGCAGGTGAGTTATACACAGGGGCACAAGGGCCCCATCACCCGCATCTCTATATACCGAGTGTGCCTCTGTGTATAACAACGCTGATCTGTGCTGCTCCATCTGATCTCACTGCGCAGTGATCCAGGGACCACCTGATCGCCATTTAATGGGGTCAGGAAGGAATTTTTTTCCCCCATTGCACAGCAGGGGTTAAGTTTCGCCTTCCTCTGGATCACAGCAACAAACTGCCCTTTATTGCATGAATTATCAGTGAGATCTTTATACACCCTGCATTGGTCTTCACCCCTTCGCTGCCGGAAGGGCCTGCAGTGCATTGCTCTGCGTGTTACTATATCGCTCTGCAATGTGCTGCAGGCCCCTCCCAGCAAAGAGATTAATTATTTAAATAAAATACTCTCTTTAATCAAACCTATGTGTAGTGTCTTTTCTATCCGTTGTATCTATTGGTAACAGCTAAGTGATTCTTACCCAGGACGCTGCACTAGTGTCACGCTGCCAAGCCCGGTGTGAAGAAGGTTTATAGGGTCACATATACACTTCTGCCAAAACACAAGTGCAAGATCTGTCATATCTTTTATTACACAAAACGGTATCTAAAAAGGTAAAAATAACATACATGGGATTCTGCTACAAATATCTCTTTAATTACAAACCAATTTGCAAATCATTCAGATTAGAGTCAAGCGAAAGAAAGGGTTAAGTATCTCATGTACAGTATATGCAGTGTAGGCTGTTCTGCAGCATTACATGCAGGGGGCAAAGGTTAGGAGATATAAGTAATGCTGATCTCAGAGCTGACCGGCTGATCTGCTCTACTGGCTGACCGGCTGACCTGCTCTACTGGCTGACCGGCTGATCTGCTCGACCGGCTGACCTGCTCTACTGGCTGACCGACTGACCTGCTCTACCGGCTGACTGGCTTCCCTTCTTTCAGCTAAATGACCTGAATTGTGGCCCCTGTATCTCCCAATTAAAGCTGCAGTTCAGGCAATATCCTGCATGTGTGGGTTTTTTAATAAATCAGTTCTGTATTAAGAAAAAATACTTTTAGCATTTTCTGTTTTTAAAAAAACAACTTTGAAAGACCAATTTTCTTGTATTCTATTTTAACAGCCATTTGCTAAGGCACTGCCCCTTCATGTCCTGTCACAAGTCCTGGCACACCCCTTTGTCAGCCCTGCCCTCCCTCTAGCACATGTCAGTGCAGGAGTGCTCATGAATATTCATGAGCTTCCACTGACGGACTGAAGCAGAAGAAAAACAGATCCCTTCACTAATTATGTCACCAAATTTCGCCTATCAATACATGGAGAACGAATTGACCTGCAGCTATACAGTTCTTTAGGTAATTAGAGATTGCCCACATGAAACTATTGAAGTAAAAAAATAAATAAAATTTAAAAAAAAGACTGAACTGCAGCTTTAAACGTTTTATTGGCGTATTCTTGTTTGACTCGTTCTATACAGACATTTTCTATATATTCATTGTGGGATTTGATAACATCTGTAAGATCTCTCAGAATATCACATTCTGTACGTTTGTGCTGAAGTTTTTTCCATTCTCAATTTACGTAATATTAGTTTTTGGCTTCAATTATTTATATCGAGTCCAAAATACCTTTATACAGAATGCTGTTCCCTTTAGCCCACAAATGCTGCTTCATTAAAGCCCACGGGTGGCACTTTATGCATTCTCAAACTTTTAGGCAACATCCCTAATTTCCAAAAGTGGGATAAAATCTGTGCATATTTAAATGGTTAATTTTTCCATTTTTCCATTGTGACAAAATATAAATTTTCTCACTCAGACTCCTAAATCCCTCCCCAAATATATCCGTTTCACATAAAAGTGTGTGCGCTTCTCCTTCCGCCTAACTGGCACGTCGTCCTTACGGGCGCCACTCCGTGTAACTCCACGCTGCCCTCCAGTGGCAAAAGAAATAAGATACATTTACTGTACTCATCTGGCAGCTGCTCCCGTATAAGGTGGGTAACTCTGTATTAGGGGTCTTGGTAGACTATATTTTATACTTATGTCGGATAGATGAGGAATTAATATTCCTAACGGGTTATTGTGAGAGGCCTTAGATCTTATCCTATATGCACGCAGCCCTCGCCTCTCTGACCTTGAACACGTACTTCAATCTGATTTTTTGAGACTTGAAACTGGATTTCCCAAAACAAACTGATTTTAAACACTGACAAGACTGTAACAATGGTATTTGGGACCAGAGCTAAATTGCTAAAGCTGCCAATGACAGAGCTTCAGATAAAAACCAGCTCTAAAACCATCCTAGACCCTGTTACTTGTTTGAAATATCTGGGCATTCAACTCCCATTTAACATTTGGGTTGCACATTGATACCCTGACATCCAAATCCTATGCCAAACTAGGTGTACTTTACAGGAACAAATCCTCCCTAAGGCCCTCATGCAGTAAGCAGCGATAAGCCATTTATCACCAGAGCTTATCGCCAAAAAAGCCACACTGATACACACACACACACACACACACAGATACAGACACACTGATACACACACACACCCACTGATACACACACACACACACACACACACACACACACACACACACACACACTGATATACACACACACACACACACTGATACACACACACACACACACTGATACACACACATACACCCACAAATACACACACACACACACACTGATACACACACACACACACTGATACACACACACACACACACACACACACACTAATACACACACACACACACACACACACACACCCACTAATACACACACACACTGATTCACACACACACACACACACACACACACACACACACACACACACACACACACACACACACACACACACACACACACACACACACACACACACACACACACACACACACACTGATACACATACACACACACAGATACACACACACTGATACACACACACTGATACACACACACACAGATACAGACACACTGATACACACACACACACACACACACATTGATACACATACACACACACACACTGATACACATACACACACACAGATACACACACACTGATACACACACTGATACACACACACACAGATACAGACACACTGATACACACACACACCCATACACACACACACACACACACACACACACACACACACACACACACACACACACACACACACACACACACACCCACTAATACACACACACTGATTCACACACACACTGATTCACACACACACTGATTCACACACACACACACACCCACTGATACACACACACACACACACACACACACACACACACACACACACACACACACACACACACACACACACACACACACACACACACACACTGATACACACACACACTGAAACACACACACACACTTATACACACATACACACACACTGATACACACACACACACACACACACACACACACTGATACACACACACACACACACACTGATACACACACACACTGAAACACACACACACACTGATACACACACACACACACTGATACACACACTGAAACACACACACACACTTATACACACACACACACACACTGATACACACACACACACAGAGATACACCCCGCCTCCCCCTGCACCGCCTGCGACCGCGCAGCAACCACTGCCCGCCCCCGAGCCCATCTCCCACACCAAGGGGACGGGGGGAAGTGAGCGCCGGGGGGCAATGCTGTGAGCGACGGGGGACAAAGCTGTGAGCGCCGGGGGGGCAAAGGTGGGAGCGCCGGGGGGCAAAGGTGGGAGTGCCGATGGGGCAAAGGTGGGAGCGCCGGGGGGCAAAGGTGGGAGTGCCCGGGGGGCAAAGATGGGAGCGCCGATGGGGCAATGGTGGGAGCGCCGGGGGGGCAATGGTGGGAGCGCCGGGGGGGCAATGGTGGGAGCGCCGGGGGGGCAAAGGTACAAGGTGGTACAAAGGTAGGCGTACCCCCGCTACCACCTCCTATTACCCCCCCTGGCTGGGACCCGGGATAGAAAGGGGACACTCACCGCGAACAGAGGAGCCGGGAGCGGGAAGACACGTGTGCTCTGCACAAAGCGGAAGTCCCGCCCCCGGCTTCCTCTGACCTGCCTGCAACCAATGCCCTGCGGGCCAGCCGGCATTCTAAGTCCCGCCCCCGGCATCATCATTCATCCAATCCCATGCGGGCCGGCCGGCATTCTAAGTCCCGCCCCCGGCATTCTCCTTCATTCAGTCTCCCCGGCAGCATTCACACACACACATAGAAAATACTTACCGGACGCCGCATTCTCCTCACCGCCGCTGCCCCGCAATACCGGGACCAGGGACAAAAACCGGGACATAACCGGGACGGAGCTAAAATCGGGACAAGGCAGAAAAAAACGGGACTGTCCCGGCAAAACCGGGACGAATGGTCACCCTACTTACAGACTATTCACTTGAGTGGACCATAAAGTGTCTTATAGAGGGAACTCTAAGGTGTCTTAAGATGCATTAAGATATATTATGTATGTAAATATTTATATAGCGCTTTATAAGAGAGGCAATACAGTACAGAGAATTATAGTACAATAAGTGCAACAAACAAAATCAGACAATAGAAAAGGAAATCCCTGGCCTGCAGAGCTTACAGTCTTAATGCTAGATCCATGGAACTCTGTTGTGTTTACGCTAATAACGGGACATTCCTGAAATTGGTACCTGACCCTGTGCGGTCGGCAGAGACACAGGGGCAGTGCCTGCCAATATCATAAAGAGCAGTGCACTTCCTATTTAGTAGAAGTGTGTGTCAGAGTTAAGAGTTCAGTCCAGAGTTAGAGTCTGCTGAGTCTGTCACCTGGCTGGCCCAGGGTGACAGAGAGAGCCTATATCAATTGGCCGTTGGAGAAGGGTAGCCATCAGCCTCTGAGTAGAGCTGATGCAACCTTAGTTAGGGAGGTGGACCAATTCCTCTCACCCTGTTTAGGGGGCGAGGGAAGAGCTAGCCCCACCCTGGGTGCCCTTGACCTGGGGTGGTGGCAGGGACACAGAGACCATCCTGAGGGAGAGCAGTCCTGTGTGGAGGAAGACACCCTGTACCTGATTGACAGTCTTGTTGCTGCTATTCTGCTGCTGTGAATAAAGAGCTGCGGCTGCTTTTAAAGATATACAGTGTGAGACTGGAATCTCTCATTCCCGAGGGGGGGGGGGGACTCTCTGGAAGGATTCCACCCGTATTCCTGGGGCTCAGAGATGGAGGCGCTGCACCATTACATACATAGTTACATAGTAGATGAGGTTGAAAAAAGACGTACGTCCATCAAGTTCAACCTATGCTAAATTCAGACAACAGATACTTTATTCTATATCTATACTTACTTATTGATCCAGAGGAAGGCAAACAAAAAACCCCATTAAGGGGAAAAATTAATTCCTTCCTGACTCCAAGAATTGGCAATCGGATTAATCCCTGGATCAACATCCTTCCCATATATACTTATTTGGTATATCCCTGTATACCTTTCCCATCTAAAAAGATGTCCAACCTTTTTTTGAACAAATCTATTGTATCTGCCATCACAGTCTCCATGGGTAATGAATTCCACATTTTAACTGCCCTTACTGTAAAGAACCCTTTCCTTTGTTTTTGGTGAAATTTCCTTTCCTCCAACCTTAAGGGATGGCCCCGAGTCCTTTGTACTGCCCGTGGGATGAATAGTTCTTTTGAAAGCTCCTTGTATTGTCCCTGAATATATTTGTATATAAACATAAACAGACAGACAAGTTCCTCCTTGAATGCACTTAGAAAGGTAATTCAGAGCGATATGGTTGATAATATTAAAAACCTTTTAATCACCAAATAGTAAGAACATATTGTATAGAGGGAAATGGTAGAAGTAGTCCACGGCCAGTCCCTTAAAACAAACCAAGAAAAGATCTTCCTAAATAGGAAGATAGTGGGGACAATACACCACCTAGGTGTGGGCTACAGAAAACTGCAAAGTCTCGCCACAAAATAACTTCAGACTTGAGAACCTGTCCTGTTGGCAGGAATTCTATTATCAAAAACCAGCACACCTATAGAAAAAAGTATGCTGATACTAGATCTGAAGAAGGTGTGGGCTACAGAAAACTGCAAAGTCTCGCCACAAAGTAACTTCAGACTTGAAAACCTGTCCTGTTGGCAGGAATTCTATTATCAAAAAACCGGCACACCTATAGAAAAAAGTATGCTGATACTAGATCTGAAGAGGCGGTTCATATACAGTTCGTGAGTAATAAAGCCCTTACATCCGTATACATAGACCACAAGGAATGGGGGTGTATGTCAACTCCAGAACACAAATGAAGTCAACGAATGATGTGGAGAGTAATACATATAACATAAATTAAACCACATACATAGCTATTAACTACGTGGCTAGTGAGTAGTAACCTCTGCGTAGGGCAAGCACAAAGCGTGCTCTGCTAGTGCCCAGAGGCACGGTTCAGTGACCGTATCCAGTTATGGCCTCAGAATAATATAACACAGTTAATGCAGAGGTCACTGCCCAAACAGGTGTATGGACGATAGTGGGGACAATACACCACCTAGGTGTGGGCTACAGAAAACTGCAAAGTCTCGCCACAAGGTAACTTCAGACTTGAGAACCTGTCCTGTTGGCAGGAATTCTATTATCAAAAACCAGCACACCTATAGAAAAAAGTATGCTGATACTAGATCTGAAGAAGGTGTGGGCTACAGAAAACTGCAAAGTCTCGCCACAAAGTAACTTCAGACTTGAAAACCTGTCCTGTTGGCAGGAATTCTAATATCAAAAAACCGGCACACCTATAGAAAAAAGTATGCTGATACTAGATCTGAAGAGGCGGTTCATATACAGTTCGTGAGTCATAAAGCCCTTACATCCGTATACATAGACCACAAAGAATGGGGGTGTATGTCAACTCCAGAACACAAATGAAGTCAACAGATGATGTGGAGAGTAATACATATAACATAAATTAAACCACATACAAAGCTACGTAGCTAGTGAGTAGTAACCTCTGCGTAGGGCAAGAGGTTCACTGAGTGGAGTCTGACCAGAACGTGATGACGTCATCACACCGAGCGGACGCCTCCTAGCAGTGGGATGAGACTGCTGCGGCTGCAGCTGCTGACTTAGCAGGCTACAACCCTTCAACTCGGCACCCCGCCCCCTCTGCCTACACTGTAGGATCGTGAGCTGCTGCAACGGACAACCCCAGTCCCCATAAAGCTAAGTTATACTATGGGTGGTCAGTCAGAAGGTATTTTTTGAGGTCACTGTACCTGATAGCAGCATATACTATAGCCGCTCCTCTGACAGACATTCTCCTTAAACCGAGTGTTATCTGGGGGGTCCATATTGTTAGCATTATTAGGGGTAACCCACACACACTTAGGGCAACATCACTCTGTGCAACACTCATTATGGACAACATCTTATGCACTGATTTATACTGCCAGGAGCACTCTGATTAAGTACAGTGCCTCTGTTGCCTGCTATCTGGGAGACTCCACTCAGTGAACCTCTGTATTTCCATCTAGCAGAGACCCTATTCAGTGACCTCTGCATTAACTGTGTTATATTATTCTGAGGCCATAACTGGATACGGTCACTGAACCGTGCCTCTGGGCACTAGCAGAGCACGCTTTGTGCTTGCCCTACGCAGAGGTTACTACTTACTAGCTACGTAGCTTTGTATGTGGTTTAATTTATGTTATATGTATTACTCTCCACATCATCTGTTGACTTCATTTGTGTTTTGGAGTTGACATACACCCCCATTCTTTGTGGTCTATGTATACGGATGTAAGGGCTTTATGACTCACGAACTGTATATGAACCGCCTCTTCAGATCTAGTATCAGCATACTTTTTTCTATAGGTGTGCCGGTTTTTTGATATTAGAATTCCTGCCAACAGGACAGGTTTTCAAGTCTGAAGTTACTTTGTGGCGAGACTTTGCAGTTTTCTGTAGCCCACACCTTCTTCAGATCTAGTATCAGCATACTTTTTTCTATAGGTGTGCTGGTTTTTGATAATAGAATTCCTGCCAACAGGACAGGTTCTCAAGTCTGAAATTATTTTGTGGCGAGACTTTGCAGTTTTCTGTAGCCCACACCTAGGTGGTGTATTGTCCCCACTATCTTCCATACACCTATTTAGGAAGATCTTTTCTTGGTTTGTTTTAAGGGACTGGCCGTGGACTACTTCTACCATTTCCCTCTATACAATATGTTCTTACTATTTGGTGATTAAAAGGTTTTTAATGTTATCGCTCTGACTTACCTTTCTGAGTGCATTCAAGGAGGAACTTGTCTGTCTGTTTATGTTGTTATTATAGTTTATCCTCTATTGCACCAGTTTGTGTGTTATTTGATTTCATATACTATCCTCATTTTGCTGACGCGGGAGCTTCCCCTTCCCCTGTCCCCTTCCCTTCCCCCACCCCCAGATTAGTATATTTGTATATAGTTATCATCAGTGTTCGACAAACCTATACATTTGCTCGCCCCGGGCGAGTGGATTTAACCACCGGGCGAGTATATATTGGCCCAAGCAGCACACGTTTGGTACTAGGTGGCGAGTAGATTTTTTTGTGTGGCGAGTAGATTTTTTGGTGATTTGT
This sequence comes from Ascaphus truei, assembly GCF_040206685.1. NCBI lineage: Eukaryota > Metazoa > Chordata > Amphibia > Anura > Ascaphidae > Ascaphus > Ascaphus truei. Next base: position 64,674 of record NW_027454507.1, on the reverse strand, counting down.
CAACCACTGGTTATCATATCCCCTCTTAGACGCCTCTTTTCTAATGTAAATAAATCCAATATAGCTAGCCTCTCCTCATAAGTTAGAATGTCCATCCCCTTTATTAATTTGGTGGCTCTTCTCTGCACTCTCTCTAGTTGCATAATGTCTTTTCTTAGGATTGGTGCCCAAAATTGTACTCCATATTCAAGGTGTGGTCTTACTAATGCTTTGTAAAGGGGCATAATTATGTCTACTTCCCTTCCATCCATTGCCCGTTTGATGCAAGATAAGATCTTGTTTGCCTTTGCAGCTACTGCATGACATTGGGCACTATTGCTAAGCCTGCTGTCTACAAGCACTCCTAAATCCTTCTCCATCAAGGATTCCCCCAATATATCTCCATTTAATTTGTAAGTCGCCTTTTTATTCTTGCATCCCAAATGCATAACCTTACATTTATCTGTATTAAACCTCATTTGCCATTTACCTGCCCACGTTTCCAGTCTCTCCAAGTCCTTCTGAAGAGAAATTTCATCCTGCTCTGATGAGACGGAGGCATTCACCCCAGAAACCTGATCCTGTCATCCCCCATACCATCGCGGGAGACTCAGGCCCCCCTGTTGCCAGCAGGTATGCACCACACTCAGACACGTAGCCAGACCCTAGTACAGAGGAGGGGGGCCCGATCTGCGATTGGCCCAGGGAAGGGGGGCTACATTGGGAATCAATGTTATTTTTCTTCATATTAATGGGTATCCTCAAAGCTAATGATATGCCAAAATGACGTCCATTAGCAAAACTACAATTGTTTCTTCACTTTTTCTGCTTGATGAATAGGGTGACCAGATTTCGAAAATGAAAAACCGGGACACCTTAAAAAATAATTTATTAAACAAATTACATCACGTGACACCCCCCGTTGCCATGACAACAAGACACTCTGATGCCCCTGCAGTGTTAGTGTGTATAGAGGTGGGGGCTTTGCTTGGGCCCTTCAACTCTTACAGCCAGGGCATTATTGGCCAGGAATGCCCAGTTCGGAGGGGATTACTACTTCAAAATGTATTTGATTCGTAACAACATCAAAAAACTCTAATACCAATAACTAACAACCACAGACAATGATAATCTAAACCATCAAATAAAATGTCTACGGCCCTTGTTCAAGCATGTTTGCGGTACTTACCAGGTAAATCAGTGCCTGCAATCCACGACTGTATCCGCCTCTCCGAGCGTCTGAAAGCAATCCAGCGTTCCTGGTGTGTGGCTGAAGAGGTGAGGGACTCCCTCCTCAAACGGAAAAGAAGAGCAAAAAATAGAGTTGGAACATACCTATCATACAGGGATGAGAGAGAGAGACAGAGAATGAGAGAGAGACAGAGAATGAGAGAGAGACAGAGAATGAGAGAGAGACAGAGAATGAGAGAATGAGAGAGAGACACAGAGAATGAGAGAGAGACACAGAGAGAGAGAGACAGAGAATGAGAGAGAGACAGAGAATGAGAGAGAGACAGAGAGAGGGACATAGGGAGAGAGAGACACAGAGTGAGAGAGACAGACACAGAGAGAGAGAGAGAGACAAAAGTAATGTACTGTATAACCATTATACCGTACCCCCTAGTATTCGTGTAATCATTGTCCCACACCCCCTATTACTCACGCTTTGGCAATACTGAAATGTTCTTTTGACATGCCAATCAAGCTGATTTGATTTGAGAGACACAGAGACACACACAGAGACACAGAGAGAAACAGAGACACACAGAGAGAGACAGAGACACAGAGAGAGAGACAGAGACACAGAGAGACACACAGAGAGAGACAGAGACACACAGAGAGAGACAGAGACACAGAGAGACACACAGAGAGAAACAGAGACACAGAGAGAGAGACAGAGACACAGAGAGAGAGAGAGACAGAGACACACAGAGAGAGACAGAGACACACAGAGAGACAGAGACACAGAGAGAGAGAGAGACAGAGACACACAGAGAGAGACAGAGACACACAGAGAGACAGAGACACAGAGAGAGAGAGAGAGAGAGACACGGGCCTATTTAGCAAGCGTCGATAAGGCTGCGTCTATAGTATTTCAGACGGAGGGAAGGCACACACGCTGCAATACACTTGCTGAAGCCTGAGCTTTTTTATGGCTTTGCAGGGTATGCAGCGGGTGCGATTGGGGGCGTGGCAATAAATATTTGGAGGCGTGGCAATAACGTTCCGGCGCGGATGTCACTTCCCTACCTCACATCCCGATCCACCGGCATTTTTTCAGATGCAGCATCTGAAGCACTGTGCAGACAAGAAGAAAAATGCACACAATGCGCACCAGAGATTAAAATATAGTAAATTATTTATTAATAAAACAAGAAATAACCGAGGGGGATCCAACCCCACCTCAGTACTTTCTTCTCGTTGCTATTGCCACACTATACGTCCTGACGCCGGAAGGGAAGTTGGTACGCGACCAAGATGAGACACCGGATTTACAGTGGAACCACAACATACCACAGATTGCTGGAGGACCACACTGCGAGGGGCGCAGCCTATCGAGTTTCCCGGTCATCGTCCAAAGTCTGGAGCTGCGGATTGACCACCGGATTACCACGGAGCCCGAGCCTGTCTCACACAATGCTTTTACCAAACGGATGTTTGTGAGTTTGCTATTTTTATCTTGTCCAGGAAATGAAATTGTTAAACTGAATTTACACATGGAGCGGGCACTTTCTCTTCTTTTTTTTGTTTAGATATCTATCGAGGAGGTGGTTGTTTCCCTGAAGAGAGCTGCCAGGGCTCCAGAGGACGCCCGAATTGGATCCTTTTATGATTGAGTTATAACATAGCTATTAGAGCTAGGTTTCTGGACTTTTATTGTGTTTAGGCATAGTGTTTATTATTATTTTATTACAGCTACTTTTTAGTAATTGCACTGTTATTAATTCTGACCACTAATTCTCACTGCCATTATAATCTCTCTCTAGCCACAACCAAATTGCTATATCAGCTATATTATTTATTGGTTATACCAGGGGAGCACAAACTTTTGCAGCTCGCCCCCCTGCTGGTGCTCGCGTCCCCCCCCCCCTTACCTTGATGCGGCGTCACGTGACCTGCAGCGGCATTTGACGAGGGTGACGTCACATGACCCCGCGGCGTAATTTAACATACTGTGCTATATGTATGCACACACAGCTGTCTCTTACACATACAAATACTGTTTTTCCATCCCTATACACCAATAGGGACCACAAAGTATCCACACACACTTTTAGTTGTGCTACAAACTCTCACATTTCCACACCCACCCACACCATTTATATCCACTCCCATTCCACACACACCTTTTGTAAAGCACTGTATATACTGTGGGCTCTCCATTCATTTTCATTCACACTGATACACATACACACTCTTTCATCACTTGCTTTCAGGAACCTTTTGACACCTCTAGGCATAAAACACATCCACACCGGGGGAAGGACCAGCACAGATAACATTCCAAGAGACACTGTTTTTAAGTATACCTTTTGCTTGCTTCATTCATTGTAACATCGCCGGAAGAAGAGATCAGTGTATCTCGAAAGCTCGCACAAATAAAAGCATTTCGTTAGCCACAGAACGGTATCATCTATTTATTTTTTGATTATTGAAGCTCGGCTAACACGGTACTGATACCTCTATATATATATATTGCGCGCGCACACACACATATAACGTTTTATCCAACTTTTTCATTTATCATTTGTAGAGAAAATGAACAATGTCGCCAGAAGTGCTATTTTTCAAAATGTAACATCTCTACTAATTAGTGTAAAATGATACTTCATATAAAGCAGGTTATGGGACCCAGTATAAAATGACCTTCATGTTTCTTATCACATCCCAGTATATGGATACTTTCTATTATCACAAGCTGCTAACATGTGACAGGGCTCAGAGTCTGAGCCCAGAATGTGACATACAGAACATTCTCATTCTAAATTTCAAAAAATATTGTGTTGATTTCTGACCTGACTGCCGTGGTTACAGCTCAACCACTCTGTTCTACTGTATGTCACCACTTTCTGCCACAACCAGCTGACGGTGGATCTGCAAGGAGTTCAACGCTCATTGGCATCACATCTGTGGCTTGGTTGACGTATCATTTCTCCAGCTTTTTATTGTATTGTTTTTAAATAGATTATATTTATTTAGTTGAATAGATATTTATTTAGTTTAATAGATATTTATTTAGTTTAATAGATTATATTTCTAAGTTTAATGAGTTATATTTCTTAGTTTAATAAGTTATATTTCTTAGTTTAATAAATTATATTTCTTAGTTTAATAAGTTATATTTTTAGTTTAATAAATTATATTTCTTAGTTTAAAAAGTTATATTTCTTAGTTTAATAAGTTATATTTCTTAGTTTAATAAATTATATTTCTTAGTTGAATAAGTTATATTTGTTAGTTAATAGATTATATTTGTTAGCACAGTAGATTATATTTACTAGTATTTAAGTCTCCCCCTCAGTGCCCCATTAGGACCCGTGCGCATATTTCACATCTTTTCGGAGTCGCTTATTTTTTAGACCCTCGGAGCCGAAACCTAAAGGGGTCAGCTAAGAAAGTTCGGATCAAGAGGAGCTGCACAGCTTAAAGACAGAACATTTCCAAGGGAGATGGAGACAATTTGGGTAAGATCTGATTAAAGGACAACCTTTGAGGAAGGAAATGGTGACAGGGGAGTCTAAGAGGGGGGTGAGAGAGCAAGGTGGTGTGTCAGATTGGGGCAGAGCAAGAGGACGCAAAAATGATGGGGATTTGCTGCACACCAAAAAAAAACAATAAGTAGTGATACTTTTACCGGTGTCCCTTAGTCTCAGGGAAGACCGTCATTTCGTCAAATGGATACAATATGATTGATGGGAAAGGGCACACGGATTTGAATAAAAAAAGATAATTTATTGTGCCACAGACTACAATGTTTCGGCTGCTGGCCTTTCTTTGCTGGATTTAGTGGGTTTAGCCACTTTACCTGAGAAAGACCAGCAGGCCGAAATGTTGTTGTCTATGGCAGTGCAAGAGAAAACAGGTTGGGGGGGGTGGGTTCTCGCAAAGTCGCCGACCCATGGGTGAGTGTCTCCGGTGGAAACTAGTCCTGGACCCCGGGAAAGCTGTCTGTGGCTCATACAAGCTGAGTAACATGTAGAAAGGACACATGTATGTTCAGAATGAGTTAGCATGGTATTTTGAGAGGCACCATAGCAGGTCAGTGCAAGTCAGTGCAGAGCACTGCAAGGTCAGTCAATATGAGGAAGGGTCCGATGGAGGAGTTGGAGGGTCCCAGAATATCTCTTAAAGCAGGGGTGCGCAAATCGAGGGGCACGACATTTTCTTGGGAGGAGGGGCTCGGCGCTTACAGAGGCCCCTCGCTCTTCCCCACAGCATTTAAATTAAATGCCGGAGATCGCGCGCAAGGCCTCTGTAAGTTCCCTTTCCTTGTCTCCGGCGGCTTCTGGCGACAGCAACGTGGCGTCACATGATGTGGCATTGCCATAGCAACGTGATATCACATGACGTCGTTACATCAGAACGTCGGAGACAAGGTGGGGAAGGTGGAGGGGGGAGCAGGGGGAAAAGGTTGTGCAACCCTGTCTTAAAGCATTGCCTTGCATACAGATCAGAGGCCAAGAATGGATATGGATATCCGATGTGAAGCCGGAAATAAGACAGAAAAGACCGTTTCGGGGGAAGAAGGTGAGTGATGAAATAGCCGTCACTGTGTAACTCTTCCAATTACCTGCAACTTCATGCAGAGAAATAGCAACGCTTGTTTTTAACATGCTAAGCGCCTAATGGGGAATTCAACTGCTGAGAGGTTAAGGGAGTTACTAACCCAAACTCAGCGACGTTTCTGTGTCTCTGTGATAACTCCCCCAGGACATGCCTGAAAACCATAGGTAACTCAATGTATTTTTGATAAATAGAAACATGACCTTCTGGGGAGGGGTATATAATGGGTACTGGGCCTGGTGAGGTGGGTATAACGGGTACTGGGCCTGGTGAGGTGGGTATAACGAGTACTGGGCCTTGGGGAGGGGCGTATAACAGGGTACTGGGCCTTGGGAGGGTTGTATAACTGGGTACTGGGCCTGGGGAGGTGGGTATAACGGGTATTTGCCCTGTGGAGGGCGGTATAACGTGGTATTGGGGATGGGGTATAAGTGGCACAGGAGCTCTTGCGATACAGAGTATCACTGTCCCTGGTTACAAACACTTCATGTCTCCTGCAGATCAGGACATGCACGAAGGTGGTGCCCTTTGTGCCACCAGACGACGAGGCGGGCTACGAGGCGGACGACGAGGCATACGACAAAGCGGGCGTCAAGTGGAACAATGAGGTGGGCTACAAGGCGGCCGATGACGCAGACGTGGTGTACGATGACCAAGGAGCATACGACAGGTGTGGCCGGATCTGCTGCTTCATCTTTTTTAGGCGGAGGAGAAGACCCCGGGAGCAGGTAGGAGAATACGAGAGGTGCGGACAGATCTGCTGCTTCACCTTTTTTAGGCGGAGAAGTAGCCAGGAGCAGGTAGCAGAGGAGCCAGGGCGTAGATACAGGGGTATTCTAGGGGCCCTGAGAAGTTGGTTTGACCGCAGGAGAGGCAGATAAGATCAGGAAGGCTGCGGGAGGGGCAGGTACTAGAGGGAGATAGGGATATTGGGCGTGAGAGGGTGAGAGAGAACAAGGAGCAGGGCCGGAGCACGGGTTTCATGCGCCCGAGGCGAAACTTAAAATTTGTGCCCCAGTTGTATAAAAAATAATAAGATAAATAAAATAATAAAATAAACAGTGGCGTAGCTATCGGGGCTGCAGGGGGTGCGACCGCACCCCAGCGCGACGCAAAATAAAAATAAAAGGGCGCCAAAATACTGGATAAAAAAAAAGAATAATAATTTTAAAAAAAAGATAAATAAATAAAATAATAAGAGGAAAAAATAATAATGATTATTAATGCGCCCCTAGGACCTCTGCGCGCTAGGCGACCGCCTAATGGCCGGCCGGCCCTGCGAGGTATGTGGGAGGAAAAGGGGTGAATGGGATAGATATGCAGGGGGATGGGGGAGCAGGTGAGTTATACACAGGGGCACAAGGGCCCCATCACCCGCATCTCTATATACTGAGTGTGCCCCTGTGTATAACAACGCTGATCTGTGCTGCTCCATCTGATCTCACTGCGCAGTGATCCAGGGACCATCCGATCGCCAATTAATGGGGTCAGGAAGGAATTTTTTCCCCCCATTGCACAGCAGGGGTTATGTTTCGCCTTCCTCTGGATCACAGCAACAAACTGCCCTTTGTGCATGAATTATCAGTGAGATCTTTATACACCCTGCATTGGTCTTCACCCCTTTGCTGCCGGAGGGGCCTGCAATGCATTGCTCTGCGTGTTACTATATCGCTCCGCAATGTGCTGCAGGCCCCTACCAGCAAAGAGATTCATTATTTCAATAAAAAACTCTCTTTAATCAAACCTATGTGTAGTGTCTTTTCTATCCGTTGTATCTATTGCTAACAGCTCAGTGATTCTTCCCCAGGACGCTGCACTAGTGTCACGCTGCCAAGCCCGGGTGTGAGGGAGATTTATAGGGTCAAATATACACTTCTGCCAAAACACAAGTGCAAACAGGAAGCCCCTCTGATCTCATATCTTTTATTACACAAAACGGTATCTAAAAAGGTAAAAAGAACATACATGGGATTCTGCTACAAATATCTCTCTAATTACAAACCAATTAGCAAATCATTCAGATTAGAGTCGAGCGAAAAGAAATTGTTAAGTATCTCATGTACAGTATATGCAGTGCAGGCTGTTCTGCAGCATTACATGCAGGGGACAACGTTTAGGGGATATAAGTAATGCTGATCTCAGAGCTGACCGGCTGACCTGCTCTACCGGCTGACCTGCTCTACTGGCTGAACGGCTGACCTGCTCTACCGGCTGAACGGCTGACCTGCTCTACTGGCTGACTGGCTGACCGGCTGACCTGCTCTACCGGCTGACCGGCTTCTATTCTTTCAGCTAAATGACCTGAATTGTGGCCCCTGTATCTCCCAATTAAACGTTTTATTGGCATATTCTTGTTTGACTCGTTCTATACAGACATTTTCTATATATTCATTGTGGGATTTGATAACATCTGTAAGATCTCTCAGAATATCACATTCTGTACGTTTGTGTTGAAGATTTTTCCATTCTCAATTTACTTAATATTAGTTTTTGGCTTCAATTATTTATATCGAACCGAAAATACCTTTATACAGAATGCTGTTCCCCTTAGCCCACAAATGCTGCTTCATTAAAGCCCACGGGTGGCACTTTATGCATTCTCAAACTTTTAGGCAACATCCCTAATTTCCAAAAGTGGGATTAAATCTGTGCATATTTAAATGGTTAATTTTGTTACTCAGACTCCTAAATCCCTCCCCAAATATATCCGTTTCACATAAAAGTGTGTGCGCTTCTCCTTCCGCCTAACTGGCATGTCATCCTTACGGGCGCCACTCCGTGTAACTCCACGCTGCCCTCCAGTGGCAAAAGAAATAAGATACATTTACTATACTCGTCTGGCAGCTGCTCCCGTATAAGGTGGGTAACTCTGTATTAGGGGTCTTGGTAGAGTATATTTTATACTTATATCGGATAGATGAGGAATTAATATTCCTAACGGGTTATTGTGAGAGGCCTTAGATCTTATCCTATATGCACGCAGCCCTCGCCTCTCAGACCTTGAACACATATTCAATCTGATTTATTGAGACTTGAAACTGGATTTCTTAAAACAAACTGATTTTAAACACTGACAAGACTGTAACAATGGTATTTGGGACCAGAGCTAAATTGCTAAAGCTGCCAATGACAGAGCTTCAGATAAAAACCAACTCTAATACCATCCTAGCCCCTGTTACTGGTTTGAAATATCTGGGCATATAGTTCAACTCCCATTTAACATTTGGGTTGCACATTGATACCCTGACATCCAAATCCTATGCCAAACTAGGTGTACTTTACAGGAACAAATCCTCCCTAAGGCCCTCATGCAGTAATCGCCTACAGCGATTCAGTAAGCCCAGAGAAGCTGGCGATTAGAGCAAAAATAACCGGGTTTTTTTGCCGGAAAATAAATAAATAAATAAATAAATAAAATCGGCAGACGCGCGGTGATAAGCCACTTTTCGGCACTGATCGCCAGTTTTTCAAACACGCTCAATTCTATAAGCCCTGATCAGCTTATTGCGGCTGATCGCCACTTTAAAATTGCTGTTTCTTCTCCAAATTGTCCAGCCACAAAAGTTGGCAAGAAGGTGGGGTGAAGCTGCGATGAAAATAAAATGCATGTGTCCCAGAGCTGATATCCATTAATATCAGCACCAGAGACCCCCGTCATGAATCCGATGCATAAAAAATGCATTTACAGGCAACTTCATTACCGCCAAGGCAATGAAGGGGTTATATACCCGAGCCAGGCTTATTGCGGGTAGCGGGGGTGGGTGAAGGTGGTATTTGGCCCTGGGTGGGTGTTTAGGCCTTGCCAGGGGGTTGCGGGATGACTTAACCTCTTCTTTAACTTAGCGGTTAATACCGCTAAGGTAATGAAGGGGTTAACCCCTCCCGCTACCCCCCCACCCGGTAGGCCTAAACACCCATCCTTGGGGCCAATACCCCGTTCACCCACCCCCGCTACCCACAATAAACAAAAATACACATAACAGCCCCACTGGCCACCTCCTAGGTCCCTAATAAACCATTACAATATTCATAAAACCATTATTTTGTTTACACCCAGGATTATTACATGGGATTAGGGCTATGTTATTCAGTGAGGGGTTGTATGTTTGTATTCGTAGGGACAGGCAAGGCCGGAGCCAGATGGGGTTCTCCTGCCTCTGTCCTCCCTGTCTCCTGACCCTTCCTGTAGCCGGACAAAGAAGAAGAAGCAGGCACACGGTCTTACTCAAAGGAGGTTTAATATGCCATAAAGTCCAACGTTTCGGCAGTCAAGGTGAAGGCTACAAACACAAGAAACAGTCACAATATATACCACCCCCCTGATACTCACCCCTCCCCGCTCTGCCACATAACCAGGATGTTGACCCCCACCTGATGACGTCAGAGCTACCATATAGCGCCCCCTAGTGACGTCAGACGTCTAGGTCTAAATCCCTGGCAATACAGCATAGAGCTGTCTTGGAGGACTGCAGCCACAGCCACACCTCTCCCCAGACTGAAGACTCCCCCATGATGACGTCAGCGTGACCCGGCAGTCAGGGGGGGTAAGGGGGGACGGGCGTGCACCAATCAAGACTGTACTCACAGGGCTGGACAAAGATGTATCCGTCGCCATGGGATCAGTGTCAGAGCAGGGAGGAGTGAGACACTCCTATAAATCCCCCTGAAAGTGTAAATAAACCACACACCAAAATATTAATAAAGCATATGTGCACAAAACTAATACAGCAATATACTATTAAAACATGTGACTGTATACTGCTGATGACATCAGTATAATCCTGCAAAGTTACAGTGAAATTCCACATAAGAATATGCAGTACGTCAGTATTTAGAATATACTAGTGTGTATACCTAGGTCAGAAATGGGTACACACAACCAGGGGGGGGGGGAAGGGGAAGGGAGGATGGGGAGGGAGGGAGGGGAAGGAGGAGGGAGGGGAAAAAAAGAAGGGAAAAAAACCACACAAAAAGGATAATCTTCCCAATTGGTAAGTGCAGAGTCCATGGATGGTGCAAGATCAAATATGTCTGTAGAAAGACAAAAAATTACCTTCTATGAAGGAAGCATTTTAAATTCTGTTGCTCATTAAGACCCATACCGTTGCTGGTATTTAAAGCATGTATCCAGAATGCTTCACGTCTCAATAAGAAAGTCTCCCTATCTGGAGTGCCTTGTCTAGGTGCTACTGTCTCAATACCATGATGCGTAAAGAGGCAACATTATGATTGTGTTCCACACAGTATTGCACAAGAATAGAGGGATCCGTACCTTTTCGAATTACACTTTTATGTTCAATGAACCTTGTTTTTAACATTCTTATGGTCTTACCCACATAAAGAAGACCACATGGACACTTTATTACGTACACTACATATTCAGATCTACATGTGATTCTATTTTTGATTTTTATGATCCTCCCGCTTTGGGGGTGACTGAATTGACTACCGGTAGTCAGACTGTTACAGACCGAGCAGCTCATGCATCTAAAGTTACCCGGTCTGCCACCCTCCAGAAAATGAGGAGTTCTGTAGTTACCCTCATTATCTGCATGTATCAGGCTATCCGCCAGATTTCTCCCTCTTTTGAATGCCACCATTGGTGGTACACAGCAACTTTCAGATAATATATCATCATTTTGCAGAATATGCCAGTGTTTAAGAATGGTAGATTTAATAAAACCACCAGCTTGACTGTATATAGTGGTAAATACAAGCCCGTCCGCCTTCTTATTTTTGGTAGCACTTACCTCTTTATCCAGTGCCCGGTCTAACACAGCAGGAGGATATACGCAGGAAGATATCCCCTAGCCAGGAATCTACCACGTAGTTCTCCAATAGCTGGTTCAATATGATCCTTCCTGCTCGTGATTTTGCAGACCTGGACTTTCTGTGAAAAAGGTAATGCATCAATAATAGAAGGTGGACGATGGCTATCTGCCCTTAAAATTGCATTTCTGTTTCTAAAAAGATCAGTATGTAACTCCCCATTAGTCTGTGTAATGAGGACATCTAAAAAAGAGAGTTGCTGTGTACTCCATGTATTAGTGAGGAGGACCGGTGAATGGAGACCATTAAGATACTCAAAAAAAGATAACAGCTGATCCTCCGTACCTGTCCATATGAAAAACATCATCAATATATCTGTAATAGCTTTTAATATGCACTAAAAAGTCTGATTGTAGATGTACTGCTCTTCGAAATGTGTCATGTATATGTTGGCGTAAGCAGGGGCCATATTACTGCCCATTGCTGTCCCCTTAATCTGCAGGAAGAAATCACTCTCAAATCTAAAATAATTTTTATAGAGAATGAAATGTAAAATGAGCATAATGTATTCAATTGGAACAGTATCACTATAATGGCGAATGAGGGTGGCCTTGATTATCTCAAGACCTTCAACATGGGGGATTATTGTATAAAGGCTAGACACATCTAAACTAACCAGAATATGATTAGTCCCATCACCAGGTGAGTTTTTTAATTTGTCAAAGAAATCAAACGTGTCTTTGATGTATGAGTTGCTGTCTGTTCTATAGGTTGTAGAAATGTGTCTACAAATTTTGCAAGGGGTTGATTTAATGAATTAATAGCAGCTATAATAGGCCGCCCCAGGGGATTGTTTAAATTCTTGTGTATTTTGGGCAAGGTATAGAAAATAGGGCATTTAGGATGCAACATAGTTAGAAACTCAGATTCAGGCTCTGTTATCCACCGGTTATTAACCCCCATTTGGATAATTTCCTTAATTTCTCTCGCATAGTTAAAGGTAGGGTCCCTATCCAATTTAATGTAGCAGTTAATGTCACTCAGTTGTCTGATGGTTTCAGCCTTATAATCTGAGTAATTCTGCACTACTAGGGCACCCCCCTTGTCCGCACGCTTAATAATAATCTCATTATTATTAGTCAACATTTTTAATGCTTCCTTTTCCTGAACAGACATATTGTATGTAGCCCTATGTTTGTTTTTTTTGTACCTTGCAATGTCCCCCTTAACCAGTCCTATATATGTGCTGACTGATTTGATTTTTAAATGGCGGGACAAAAGTGGATTTGAGCTTGCACATTTTGGTACCTTGATAAGAAGCCGAATTATCTGTCCCTTGCTGGTTAGTGGCCAAATTAACTGTCCCTTGTTGTTCATAGGAGGATTACCTGTCCCTGGTTGGATATTGGAATGCACCGATTCTGTAGACCTGTTAGAAAAAAATGATTTAAGGTTTAATACACGTTCGAATTTAAATAGGTCAACCTCCAAATCAAAATCATTAAACAATGTAAAGCGGGTAATCAGGCGGTGCACAGCTGCCGTCAGGATATGAAACAGGGAGTCCACACGCTATTTATCTAAAAGTCCATGTTTAATGAGTGCATGACAGCACAGAACAAAACTGCTACAAGGTACTTCTTGACGCGTTTTGTCTCGTTCGAGACTTTGTCAAAGACCTGCTTTACTGGCTGACCAGCTGACCTGCTCTACTAGCTGACCGGCTGATCTGATCGACCGGCTGACCTGCTCTACTGGCTGACAGGCTGACCTGCTCTACTGGCTGACTGACTGACCTGCTCTACTGGCTGACCGACTGACCTGCTCTACCAGCTGACTGGCTTCCCTTCTTTCAGCTAAATTACCTGAATTGTGGCCCCTGTATCTCCCAATTAAAGCTGCAGTTCAGTCAATATCCTGCATGTGTGTTTTTTTTTAATAAATCAGTTCTGTATTAAGAAAAAATACTTTTAGCATTTTCTGTTTTTAAAAAAACAACTTTGAAAGACCAATTTTCTTGTATTCTAACATTTTAACAGCCATTTGCTAAGGCACTGCCCCTTCATGTCCTGTCACAAGCCCTGGCACACCCCTTTGTCAGCCCTGCCCTCCCTCTAGCAAATGTCAATGCAGGAGTGCTCATGAATATTCATGAGCTTCCACTGAGTGACAGAAGCAGAAGAAAAACAGATCCCTTCACTAATTATGTCACCAAATTTCGCCTATCAATACATGAAGAACGAATTGACCTGCAGCTATACAGTTCTTTAGGTAATTAGAGATTGCCCACATGAAACTATTGAAGTAAAAAAATAAATTTAAAAAAAAGACTGAACTGCAGCTTTAAACGTTTTATTGGCGTATTCTTGTTTGACTCGTTCTATACAGACATTTTCTATATATTCATTGTGGGATTTGATAACATCTGTAAGATCTCTCAGAATATCACATTCTGTACGTTTGTGCTGAAGTTTTTTCCATTCTCAATTTACTTAATATTAGTTTTTGGCTTCAATTATTTATATCGAGTCCAAAATACCTTTATACAGAATGCTGTTCCCTTTAGCCCACAAATGCTGCTTCATTAAAGCCCACGGGTGGCACTTTATGCATTCTCAAACTTTTAGGCAACATCCCTAATTTCCAAAAGTGGGCTAAAATCTGTGCATATTTAAATGGTTCATTTTTCCATTTTTCCATTGTGACAAAATATAAATTTTCTCACTCAGACTCCTAAATCCCTCCCCAAATCTATCCGTTTCACATAAAAGTGTGTGCGCTTCTCCTTTCGCCTAACTGGCACGTCGTCCTTACGGGCGCCACTCCGTGTAACTCCACGCTGCCCTCCAGTGGCAAAAGAAATAAGATACATTTACTGTACTCGTCTGGCAGCTGCTCCCGTATAAAATGGGTAACTCTGTATTAGGGGTCTTGGTTAGAGTATATTTTATACTTATGTCGGATAGGTGAGGAATTAATATTCCTAACGGGTTATTGTGAGAGGCCTTAGATCTTATCCTATATGCACGCAGCCCTCGCCTCTCTGACCTTGAACACGTACTTCAATCTGATTTTTTGAGACTTGAAACTGGATTTCCCAAAACAAACTGATTTTAAACACTGACAAGACTGTAACAATGGTATTTGGGACCAGAGCTAAATTGCTAAAGCTGCCAATGACAGAGCTTCAGATAAAAACCAGCTCTAAAACCATCCTAGCCCCTGTTACTTGTTTGAAATATCTGGGCATTCAACTCCCATTTAACATTTGGGTTGCACATTGATACCCTGACATCCAAATCCTATGCCAAACTAGGTGTACTTTAAAGGAACAAATCCTCCCTAAGGCCCTCATGCAGTAAGCAGCGATAAGCCACTTATCACCAGCTTATCGCCAAAAAAGCCACACTGATACACACACACACACACACACACACACACACACACACACACACAGATACAGACACACTGATACACACACACACCCACTGATACACACACACACACACACACACACACACCCACTAATACACACACACTGATTCACACACAAATACACACACACACACACACACACATTGATACACATACACACACACACACACTGATACACATACACACACACAGATACACACACACTGATACACACACACACAGATACAGACACACACAGATACAGACACACACAGATACAGACACACACACACACACACACACACACATTGATACACATACACACACACACACACACACTGATACACATACACACACACAGATACACACACACTGATACACACACACACAGATACAGACACACACACATACAGACACACTGATACACACACACACCCACTGATACACACACACACACATACACACACACACACACACACACACTGATACACACACCCACCCACCCACTAATACACACACACACACACACACACTGATTCACACACACACCGATTCACACACACACACACACCCACTGATACACACACACACACACTGATACACACACACACTGAAACACACACACACACTTATACACACACACACACACTGATACACACACACACACACACACACAGAGATACACCCCGCCTCCCCCGGCACCGCCTGCGACCGCGCAGCAACCACTGCCCGCCCCCGAGCCCATCTCCCACACCAAGGGGACGGGGGGAAGTGAGCGCCGTGGGGCAATGCTGTGAGCGACGGGGGACAAAGCTGTGAGCGCCGGGGGGCAAAGGTGGGAGCGCCGGGGGGGCAAAGCTGTGAGCGCCGGGGGGACAAAGCTGTGAGCGCCGGGGGGGGCAAAGGTGGGAGCGCCGGGGGGGCAAAGCTGTGAGCGCCGGGGGGGGCAAAGGTGGGAGCGCCGGGGGGCAAAGTTGGGAGTGCCGATGGGGCAAAGGTGGGAGCGCCGGGGGGGCAAAGGTGGGAGCGCCGGGGGGACAAAGCTGTGAGCGCCGGGGGGGGCAAAGGTGGGAGCGCCGGGGGGGCAAAGCTGTGAGCGCCGGGGGGGGGCAAAGGTGGGAGCGCCGGGGGGCAAAGGTGGGAGTGCCGATGGGGCAAAGGTGGGAGCGCCGGGGGGCAAAGGTGGGAGTGCCGATGGGGCAATGGTGGGAGTGCCGGGGGGGCAATGGTGGGAGCGCCGGGAGGGCAATGGTGGGAGCGCCGGGGGGGCAAAGGTACAAGGTGGTACAAAGGTAGGCGTACCCCCGCTACCACCTCCTATTACACCCCCTGGCTGGGACCCGGGATAGAAAGGGGACACTCACCGCGAACAGAGGAGCCGGGAGCGGGAAGACACGTGTGCTCTGCACAAAGCGGAAGTCCCGCCCCCGGCTTCCTCTGACCTGCCTGCAACCAATCCCCTGCGGGCCAGCCGGCATTGTAAGTCCCGCCCCCGGCAATATCATTCATCCAATCCCATGCGGGCCGGCCGGCATTCTAAGTCCCGCCCCCGGCATTCTCCTTCTTTCAGTCTCCCCGGCAGCATTCACACACACACATAGAAAATACTTACTGGACGCCGCATTCTCCTCACCGCCGCTGCCCCGCAATACCGGGACCAGGGACAAAAACCGGGACATAACCGGGACGGAGCTAAAATCGGGACAAGGCAGAAAAAAACGGGACTGTCCCGGCAAAACCGGGACGAATGGTCACCCTACTTACAGACTATTCACTTGAGTGGACCATAAAGTGTCTTATAGAGGGAACTCTAAGGTGTCTTAAGATGCATTAAGATATATTATGTATGTAAATATTTATTTATATAGCGCTTTATAAGAGAGGCAATACAGTACAGAGAATTATAGTACAATAAGTGCAACAAACAAAATCAGACAATAGGAAAGGAAATCCCTGGCCTGCAGAGCTTACAGTCTTAATGCTAGATCCATGGAACTCTGTTGTGTTTACGCTAATAACGGGACATTCCTGAAATTGGTACCTGACCCTGTGCAGTCGGCAGAGACACAGGGGCAGTGCCTGCCAATATCATAAAGAGCAGTGCACTTCCTATTTAGTAGAAGTGTGTGTCAGAGTTAAGAGTTCAGTCCAGAGTTAGAGTCTGCTGAGTCTGTCACCTGGCTGGCCCAGGGTGACAGAGAGAGCCTATATCAATTGGCCGTTGGAGAAGGGGAGCCATCAGCCTCTGAGTAGAGCTGATGCAACCTTAGTTAGGGAGGTGGACCAATTCCTCTCACCCTGTTTAGGGGGCGAGGGAAGAGCTAGCCCCACCCTGGGTGACCTTGACCTGGGGTGGTGGCAGGGACACAGAGACCATCCTGAGGGAGAGCAGTCCTGTGTGGAGGAAGACACCCTGTACCTGATTGACAGTCTTGTTGCTGCTATTCTGCTGCTGTGAATAAAGAGCTGCGGCTGCTTTTAAAGATATACAGTGTGAGACTGGAATCTCTCATCCCCGAGGGGGGGGGGGGGGACTCTCTGGAAGGATTCCACCCGTATTCCTGGGGCTCAGAGATGGAGGCGCTGCACCATTACATACATAGTTACATAGTAGATGAGGTTGAAAAAAGACGTACGTCCATCAAGTTCAACCTATGCTAAATTCAGACAACAGATACTTTATTCTATATCTATACTTACTTATTGATCCAGAGGAAGGCAAACAAAAAACCCCATTAAGGGGAAAAATTAATTCCTTCCTGACTCCAAGAATTGGCAATCGGATTAATCCCTGGATCAACATCCTTCCCATATATACTTATTTGGTATATCCCTGTATACCTTTCCCATCTAAAAAGATGTCCAACCTTTTTTTGAACAAATCTATTGTATCTGCCATCACAGTCTCCATGGGTAATGAATTCCACATTTTAACTGCCCTTACTGTAAAGAACCCTTTCCTTTGTTTTTGGTGAAATTTCCTTTCCTCCAACCTTAAGGGATGGCCCCGAGTCCTTTGTACTGCCCGTGGGATGAATAGTTCTTTTGAAAGCTCCTTGTATTGTCCCTGAATATATTTGTATATTGTTATCATCAGTGTTCGACAAACCTATACATTTGCTCGCCCCGGGCGAGTGGATTTAACCACCGGGCGAGTATATATTGGCCCAAGCAGCACACGTTTGGTACTAGGTGGCGAGTAGATTTTTTTGTGTGGCGAGTAGATTTTTTGGTGATTTGTCAACCACTGGTTATCATATCCCCTCTTAGACGCCTCTTTTCTAATGTAAATAAATCCAATATAGCTAGCCTCTCCTCATAAGTTAGAATGTCCATCCCCTTTATTAATTTGGTGGCTCTTCTCTGCACTCTCTCTAGTTCCATAATGTCTTTTCTTAGGATTGGTGCCCAAAATTGTACTCCATATTCAAGGTGTGGTCTTACTAATGCTTTGTAAAGGGGCATAATTATGTCTACTTCCCTTCCATCCATTGCCCGTTTGATGCAAGATAAGATCTTGTTTGCCTTTGCAGCTACTGCATGACATTGGGCACTATTGCTAAGCCTGCTGTCTACAAGCACTCCTAAATCCTTCTCCATCAAGGATTCCCCCAGTATATCTCCATTTAATTTGTAAGTCGCCTTTTTATTCTTGCATCCCAAATGCATAACCTTACATTTATCTGTATTAAACCTCATTTGCCATTTACCTGCCCACGTTTCCAGTCTCTCCAAGTCCTTCTGAAGAGAAATTTCATCCTGCTCTGATGAGACGGAGGCATTCACCCCAGAAACCTGATCCTGTCATCCCCCATACCATCGCGGGAGACTCAGGCCCCCCTGTTGCCAGCAGGTATGCACCACACTCAGACACGTAGCCAGACCCTAGTACAGAGGAGGGGGGCCCGATCTGCGATTGGCCCAGGGAAGGGGGGCTACATTGGGAATCAATGTTATTTTTCTTCATATTAATGGGTATCCTCAAAGCTAATGATATGCCAAAATGACGTCCATTAGCAAAACTACAATTGTTTCTTCACTTTTTCTGCTTGATGAATAGGGTGACCAGATTTCGAAAATGAAAAACCGGGACACCTTAAAAAATAATTTATTAAACAAATTACATCATGTGACACCCCCCGTTGCCATGACAACAAGACACTCTGATGCCCCTGCAGTGTTAGTGTGTATAGAGGTGGGGGCTTTGCTTGGGCCCTTCAACTCTTACAGCCAGGGCATTATTGGCCAGGAATGCCCAGTTCGGAGGGGATTACTACTTCAAAATGTATTTGATTCGTAACAACATCAAAAAACTCTAATACCAATAACTAACAACCACAGACAATGATAATCTAAACCATCAAATAAAATGTCTACGGCCCTTGTTCAAGCATGTTTGCGGTACTTACCAGGTAAATCAGTGCCTGCAATCCACGACTGTATCCGCCTCTCCGAGCGTCTGAAAGCAATCCAGCAATCCTGGTGTGTGGCTGAAGAGGTGAGGGACTCCCTCCTCAAACGGAAAAGAAGAGCAAAAAATAGAGTTGGAACATGCCTATCATACAGGGATGAGAGAGAGAGACAGAGAATGAGAGAGAGACAGAGAATGAGAGAGAGACAGAGAATGAGAGAGACAGAGAATGAGAGAGAGACAGAGAATGAGAGAGAGACAGAGAATGAGAGAGAGACAGAGAATGAGAGAGAGACAGAGAATGAGAGAGACAGAGAATGAGAGAGAGACAGAGAATGAGAGAGAGACAGAGAATGAGAGAGAGACAGAGAATGAGAGAGAGACAGAGAATGAGAGAGAGACAGAGAATGAGAGAGAGACACAGAGAATGAGAGAGAGACACAGAGAGAGAGAGACAGAGAATGAGAGAGAGACAGAGAGAGGGACATAGGGAGAGAGAGACACAGAGAGAGAGAGACAGACACAGAGAGAGAGACAAAAGTAATGTACTGTATAACCATTATACCGTACCCCCTAGTATTCGTGTAATCATTGTCCCACACCCCCTATTACTCACGCTTTGGCAATACTGAAATGTTCTTTTGACATGCCAATCAAGCTGATTTGATTCGAGAGACACAGAGACACACACAGAGACACAGAGAGAGACAGAGACACACACAGAGACACAGAGAGAAACAGAGACACACAGAGAAAGACAGAGACACAGAGAGAGAGACAGAGACACAGAGAGAGACAGAGACACACAGAGAGAGACAGAGACACAGAGAGACACACAGAGAGAGACAAAGACACACAGAGAGAAACAGAGACACAGAGAGAGAGACAGAGACACACAGAGAGACAGAGACACAGAGAGAGAGAGAGAGAGAGACACGGGCCTATTTAGTAAGCGTCGATAAGGCTGCGTCTATAGTATTTCAGACGGAGGGAAGGCACACACGCTGCAATACACTTGCTGAAGCCTGAGCTTTTTTATGGCTTTGCAGGGTATGCAGCGGGTGCGATTGGGGGCGTGGCAATAAATTTTTGGAGGCGTGGCAATAACGTTCCGGCGCGGACGTCACTTCCCTACCTCACATCCCGATCCACCGGCATTTTTTCAGATGCAGCATCTGAAGCACTGTGCAGACAAGAAGAAAAATGCACACAATGCGCACCAGAGATTAAAATATAGTAAATTATTTATTAATAAAACAAGAAATAACCGAGGGGGATCCAACCCCACCTCAGTACTTTCTTCTCGTTGCTATTGCCACACTATACGTCCTGACGCCGGAAGGGAAGTTGGTACGCGACCAAGACGAGACACCGGATTTACAGTGGAACCACAACATACCACAGATTGCTGGAGGACCACACTGCGAGGGGCGCAGCCTATCGAGTTTCCCGGTCATCGTCCAAAGTCTGGAGCTGCGGATTGACCACCGGATTACCACGGAGCCCGAGCCTGTCTCACACAATGCTTTTACCAAACGGATGTTTGTGAGTTTGCTATTTTTATCTTGTCCAGGAAATGAAATTGTTAAACCGAATTTACACATGGAGCGGGCACTTTCTCTTCTTTTTTTTGTTTAGATATCTATCGAGGAGGTGGTTGTTTCCCTGAAGAGAGCTGCCAGGGCTCCAGAGGACGCCCGAATTGGATCCTTTTATGATTGAGTTATAACATAGCTATTAGAGCTAGGTTTCTGGACTTTTATTGTGTTTAGGCATAGTGTTTATTATTATTTTATTACAGCTACTTTTTAGTAATTGCACTGTTATTAATTCTGACCACTAATTCTCACTGCCATTATAATCTCTCTCTAGCCACAACCAAATTGCAATATCAGCTATATTATTTATTGGTTATACCAGGGGAGCACAAACTTTTGCAGCTCGCCCCCCTGCTGGTGCTCGCGCCCCCCCCCCTTACCTTGATGCGGCGTCACGTGACCTGCAGCGGCATTTGACGAGGGTGACGTCACATGACCCCGCGGCGTAATTTAACATACTGTGCTATATGTATGCACACACAGCTGTCTCTTACACATACAAATACTGTTTTTCCATCCCTATACACCAATAGGGACCACAAAGTATCCACACACACTTTTAGTTGTGCTACAAACTCTCACATTTCCACACCCACCCACACCATTTATATCCACTCCCACTCCACACACACCTTTTGTAAAGCACTGTATATACTGTGGGCTCTCCATTCATTTTCATTCACACTGATACACATACACACTCTTTCATCACTTGCTTTCAGGAACCTTTTGACACCTCTAGGCATAAAACACATCCACACCGGGGGAAGGACCAGCACAGATAACATTCCAAGAGACACTGTTTTTAAGTATACCTTTTGCTTGCTTCATTCATTGTAACATCGCCGGAAGAAGAGATCAGTGTATCTCGAAAGCTCGCACAAATAAAAGCAGTTCGTTAGCCACAGAACGGTATCATCTATTTATTTTTTGATTATTGAAGCTCGGCTAACACGGTACTGATACCTCTATATATATATATTGCGCGCGCACACACACATATAACGTTTTATCCAACTTTTTCATTTATCATTTGTAGAGAAAATGAACAATGTCGCCAGAAGTGCTATTTTTCAAAATGTAACATCTCTACTAATTAGTGTAAAATGATACTTCATATAAAGCAGGTTATGGGACCCAGTATAAAATGACCTTCATGTTTCTTATCACATCCCAGTATATGGATACTTTCTATTATCACAAGCTGCTAACATGTGACAGGCTCAGAGTCTGAGCCCAGAATGTGACATACAGAACATTCTCATTCTAAATTTCAAAAAATATTGTGTTGATTTCTGACCTGACTGCCGTGGTTACAGCTCAACCACTCTGTTCTACTGTATGTCACCACTTTCTGCCACAACCAGCTGACGGTGGATCTGCAAGGAGTTCAACGCTCATTGGCATCACATCTGTGGCTTGGTTGACGTATCATTTCTCCAGCTTTTTATTGTATTGTTTTTAAATAGATTATATTTATTTAGTTGAATAGATATTTATTTAGTTTAATATATATTTATTTAGTTTAATAGATTATATTTCTAAGTTTAATAAGTTATATTTCTTAGTTTAATAAGTTATATTTCTTAGTTTAATAAATTATATTTCTTAGTTTAATAAGTTATATTTGTTAGTTTAATAAATTATATTTCTTAGTTGAATAAGTTATATTTGTTAGTTAATAGATTATATTTGTTAGCACAGTAGATTATATTTACTAGTATTTAAGTCTCCCCCTCAGTGCCCCATTAGGACCCGTGCGCATATTTCACATCTTTTCGGAGTCGCTTATTTTTTAGACCCTCGGAGCCGAAACCTAAAGGGGTCAGCTAAGAAAGTTCGGATCAAGAGGAGCTGCACAGCTTAAAGACAGAACATTTCCAAGGGAGATGGAGACAATTTGGGTAAGATCTGATTAAAGGACAACCTTTGAGGAAGGAAAGGGTGACAGGGGAGTCTAAGAGGGGGGTGAGAGAGCAAGGTGGTGTGTCAGATTGGGGCAGAGCAAGAGAACGCAAAAATGATTGGGATTTGCTGCACACCAAAAAAAAACAATAAGTAGTGATACTTTTACCGGTGTCCCTTAGTCTCAGGGAAGACCGTCATTTCGTCCAATGGATACAATATGATTGATGGGAAAGGGCACACGGATTTGAATAAAAAAAGATAATTTATTGTGCCACAGACTACAATGTTTCGGCTGCTGGCCTTTCTTTGCTGGATTTAGTGGGTTTAGCCACTTTACCTGAGAAAGACCAGCAGGCCGAAATGTTGTTGTCTATGGCAGTGCAAGAGAAAACAGGTTGGGGGGGGTGGGTTCTCGCAAAGTCGCCGACCCATGGGTGAGTGTCTCCGGTGGAAACTAGTCCTGGACCCCGGGAAAGCTGTCTGTGGCCCATACAAGCTGAGTAACATGTAGAAAGGACACATGTATGTTCAGAATGAGTTAGCATGGTATTTTGAAAGGCACCATAGCAGGTCAGTGCAAGTCAGTGCAGAGCACTGCAAGGTCAGTCAATATGAGGAAGGGTCCGATGGAGGAGTTGGAGGGTCCCAGAATATCTCTTAAAGCAGGGGTGCGCAAATCGAGGGGCACGACATTTTTTTGGGAGGAGGGGCTCGGCGCTTACAGAGGCCCGTCGCTCTTCCCCACAGCATTTAAATTAAATGCCGGAGATCGCGCGCAAGGCCTCTGTAAGTTCCCTTTCCTTGTCTCCGGCGGCTTCTGGCGACAGCAACGTGGCGTCACATGATGTGGCATTGCCATAGCAACGTGATATCACATGACGTCGTTACATCAGAACGTCGGAGACAAGGTGGGGAAGGTGGAGGGGGGAGCAGGGGGAAAAGGTTGTGCAACCCTGTCTTAAAGCATTGCCTTGCATACAGATCAGAGGCCAAGAATGGATATGGATATCCGATGTGAAGCCGGAAATAAGACAGAAAAGACCGTTTCGGGGGAAGAAGGTGAGTGATGAAATAGCCGTCGCTGTGTAACTCTTCCAATTACCTGCAACTTCATGCAGAGAAATAGCAACGCTTGTTTTTAACATGCTAAGCGCCTAATGGGGAATTCAACTGCTGAGAGGTTAAGGGAGTTACTCACCAAACTCAGCGACGTTTCTGTGTCTCTGTGATAACTCCCCCAGGACATGCCTGAAAACCATAGGTAACTCAATGTATTTTTGATAAATAGAAACATGACCTTCTGGGGAGGGGTATATAATGGGTACTGGGCCTGGTGAGGTGGGTATAACGGGTACTGGGCCTGGTGAGGTGGGTATAACGAGTACTGGGCCTGGGGAGGGGCGTATAACAGGGTACTGGGCCTTGGGAGGGTTGTATAACTGGGTACTGGGCCTGGGGAGGTGGGTATAACGGGTATTTGCCCTGTGGAGGGCGGTATAACGTGGTATTGGGGATGGGGTATAAGTGGCACAGGAGCTCTTGCGATACAGAGTATCACTGTCCCTGGTTACAAACACTTCATGTCTCCTGCAGATCAGGACACGCACGAAGGTGGTGCCCTTTGTGCCACCAGACGACGAGGCGGGCTACGAGGCGGACGACGAGGCATACGACAAAGCGGGCGTCAAGTGGAACAATGAGGTGGGCTACAAGGCGGCCGATGACGCAGACGTGGTGTACGATGACCAAGGAGCATACGACAGGTGTGGCCGGATCTGCTGCTTCATCTTTTTTAGGCGGAGGAGAAGACCCCGGGAGCAGGTAGGAGAATACGAGAGGTGCGGACAGATCTGCTGCTTCACCTTTTTTAGGCGGAGAAGTAGCCAGGAGCAGGTAGCAGAGGAGCCAGGGCGTAGATACAGGGGTATTCTAGGGGCCCTGAGAAGTTGGTTTGACCGCAGGAGAGGCAGATAAGATCAGGAAGGCTGCGGGAGGGGCAGGTACTAGAGGGAGATAGGGATATTGGGCGTGAGAGGGTGAGAGAGAACAAGGAGCAGGGCCGGAGCACGGGTTTCATGCGCCCGAGGCGAAACTTAAAATTTGTGCCCCAGTTGTATAAAAAATAATAAGATAAATAAAATAATAAAATAAACAGTGGCGTAGCTATCGGGGCTGCAGGGGGTGCGACCGCACCCCAGCGCGACGCAAAATAAAAATAAAAGGGCGCCAAAATACTGGATAAAAAAAAGAATAATAATTTAAAAAAAAAGATAAATAAATAAAATAATAAGAGGAAAAAATAATAATGATTATTAATGCGCCCCTAGGACCTCTGCGCGCTAGGCGACCGCCTAATGGCCGGCCGGCCCTGCGAGGTATGCGGGAGGAAAAGGGGTGAATGGGATAGATATGCAGGGGGATGGGGGAGCAGGTGAGTTATACACAGGGGCACAAGGGCCCCATCACCCGCATCTCTATATACTGAGTGTGCCCCTGTGTATAACAACGCTGATCTGTGCTGCTCCATCTGATCTCACTGCGCAGTGATCCAGGGACCATCCGATCGCCATTTAATGGGGTCAGGAAGGAATTTTTTTCCCCCATTGCACAGCAGGGGTTATGTTTCGCCTTCCTCTGGATCACAGAAACAAACTGCCCTTTGTGCATGAATTATCAGTGAGATCTTTATACACCCTGCATTGGTCTTCACCCCTTTGCTGCCGGAGGGGCCTGCAATGCATTGCTCTGCGTGTTACTATATCGCTCCGCAATGTGCTGCAGGCCCCTACCAGCAAAGAGATTCATTATTTCAATAAAATACTCTCTTTAATCAAACCTATGTGTAGTGTCTTTTCTATCCGTTGTATCTACTGCACCGACACACTTTATTCGAGTAAATACCCGGTATGTACCTGGCAGATACCTGGAATGCGCCACTCCTAACCTCTGACAAGCCCCGTTGCATTTGCCTTCCCAGCCTGGGTTCATGCCTGGCTGATGGGCGGCTGATCTGTTAAATGATAATGATTAGGATTTAATAGGCTGCAATGCTTCGCGTGTCTACCAGATGGCATAAATTCATGAATTGTAATGCAGTTTATATATATATACTGTGCAGTATTGCAGCCAGCGGGAATAAAATGCTTCAATCCCTGCTTGGAAAATAACTCAATGTACTCGGGCAGAAAACAGTCACAAACCTCAATACACCCGGGTATACCCGAATTCGTGGGACTAGCCAAGCTCGAATAAAGTGTGTCGCCAGTGTATTGCTAACAGCTCAGTGATTCTTCCCCAGGACGCTGCACTAGTGTCACGCTGCCAAGCCCGGGTGTGAGGGAGATTTATAGGGCCACATATACACTGGCGACACACTTTATTCGAGCTCAGCTAGTCCTACGAATTCGGGTATACCCGGGTGTATTGAGGTTTGTGACTGTTTTCTGCCCGATTGCAATGAGGTATTTTCCAGGCAGGGATTGAAGCATTTTATTCCCGCTGGCTGCAATACTGCAGAGTATATATATATATACTGCATTACAATTCATGAATTTATGCCATCTGGTAGACACGCGAAGCATTGCAGCCTATTAAATCCTAATCATTATCATTTAACAGATCAGCCGCCAGTCAGCCAGGCATGAACCCAGGCTGGGAAGGCAAACGCAACGGGGCTTGTCAGAGGTGAGGAGCGGCGCATTCCAGGTATCTGCCAGGTACATACTGGGTATTTGCTCGAATAAAGTGTGTCGGTGCAGTACACTTCTGCCAAAACACAAGTGCAAACAGGAAGCCCCTCTGATCTCATATCTTTTATTACACAAAACGATATCTAAAAAGGTAAAAAGAACATACATGGGATTCTGCTACAAATATCTCTCTAATTACAAACCAATTAGCAAATCATTCAGATTAGAGTCGAGCGAAAAGAAAGGGTTAAGTATCTCATGTACAGTATATGCAGTGCAGGCTGTTCTGCAGTATTACATGCAGGGGACAATGTTTAGGGGATATAAGTAATTCTGATCTCAGAGCTGACCGGCTGACCTGCTCTACCGGCTGAAAGGCTGACCTGCTCTACTGGCTGACTGGCTGACCGGCTGACTGGCTGACCGGCTGACCTGCTCTACCGGCTGACCGGCTTCTATTCTTTCAGCTAAATGACCTGAATTGTGGCCCCTGTATCTCCCAATTAAACGTTTTATTGGCATATTCTTGTTTGACTCGTTCTATACAGACATTTTCTATATATTCATTGTGGGATTTGATAACATCTGTAAGATCTCTCAGAATATCACATTCTGTACATTTGTGTTGAAGATTTTTCCATTCTCAATTTACTTAATATTAGTTTTTGGCATCAATTATTTATATCGAACCCAAAATACCTTTATACAGAATGCTGTTCCCCTTAGCCCACAAATGCTGCTTCATTAAAGCCCACGGGTGGCACTTTATGCATTCTCAAACTTTTAGGCAACATCCCTAATTTCCAAAAGTGGGATTAAATCTGTGCATATTTAAATGGTTAATTTTGTTACTCAGACTCCTAAATCCCTCCCCAAATATATCCGTTTCACATAAAAGTGTGTGCGCTTCTCCTTCCGCCTAACTGGCATGTCGTCCTTACGGGCGCCACTCCATGTAACTCCACGCTGCCCTCCATTGGCAAAAGAAATAAGATACATTTACTGTACTCGTCTGGCAGCTGCTCCCGTATAAGGTGGGTAACTCTGTATTAGGGGTCTTGGTTAGAGTATATTTTATACTTATGTCGGATAGATGAGGAATTAATATTCCTAACGGGTTATTGTGAGAGGCCTTAGATCTTATCCTATATGCACGCAGCCCTCGGCTCTCTGACCTTGAACACATATTCAATCTGATTTATTGAGACTTGAAACTGGATTTCTTAAAACAAACTGATTTTAAACACTGACAAGACTGTAACAATGGTATTTGGGACCAGAGCTAAATTGCTAAAGCTACCAATGACAGAGCTTCAGATAAAAACCAACTCTAATACCATCCTAGACCCTGTTACTGGTTTGAAATATCTGGGCATATAGTTCAACTCCCATTTAACATTTGGGTTGCACATTGATACCCTGACATCCAAATCCTATGCCAAACTAGGTGTACTTTACAGGAACAAATCCTCCCTAAGGCCCTCATGCAGTAAACAGCGATAAGCCACTTATCACCAGCTTATCGCCAAAAAATTCTACAGCGATTCAGTAAGCCCAGAGAAGCTGGCGATTAGAGCAAAAATAACCGTTTTTTTGGCCGGAAAAAAATAAATCGGCAGACACGCGGTGATAAGCCACTTTTCGGCACTGATCGCCAGTTTTTCAAACACGCTCAATTCTATAAGCCCTGATCAGCTTATTGCGGCTGATCGCCACTTTAAAATTGCTGTTTCTTCTCCAAATTGTCCAGCCACAAAAGTTGGCAAGAAGCTGGGGTGAAGCTGCGATGAAAATAAAATGCATGTGTCCCGGAGCTGATATCCATTAATATCAGCACCAGAGACCCCCGGCAGGAATCCGATGCATAAAAAATGCATTTACAGGCAACTTCATTACCGCCAAGGCAATGAAGGGGTTATACACCCGTGCCAGGCTTATTGTGGGTAGCGGGGGTGGGTTAAGGTGATATTTGGCCCTGGGTTAATGTTTAGGCCTTGCCAGGGGGTTGCGGGATGACTTAACCTATTCTTTAACTTAGCGGTTAATACCGCTAAGGTAATGAAGGGGTTAACCCCTCCCGCTACCCCCCCCACCCGGTAGGCCTAAACACCCATCCTTGGGGCCAATACCCCGTTCACCCACCCCCACTACCCACAATAAACAAAAATACACATAACAGCCCCACTACCCACCTCCTAGGTCCCTAATAAACCATTACAGTATTCATAAAACCATTATTTTTTTACACCCAGGATTATTACATGGGATTAGGGCTATGTTATTCAGTGAGGGGTTGTATGTTTGAATTAGTAGGGACAAGCAAGGCCGGAGCCAGATGGGTTTCTCCTGCCTCTGTCCGCCCTGTCTCCTGACCCTTCCTGTAGCCGGACATACAGAATATGGATAACAGAAGGGGAAATAAAACTAAGAGGTGCCGGCAGGAGAAGGCCGTGTCATATCTATTCTTCGGGTGACCAGATTTTGAAAATGAAAAACCGGGGGACACAATTATATTATTATTTATTTTAAAACATTTTTTTTTTACATTAACAGTTTATTTATTGTATTACATTTATACTTTACTAACCTTGTTACGTGTGTGTGTGTGTGTGTGTGTGTGTGTGTGTGTGTGTGTGTGTGTGTGTGTGTGTGCGTGCGTGCGTGTGTATGTGTGTGTGTGTATGTGAATCAGTGTGTGTGTGTGTCTGTGTGTGTGTCTGTGTGTGTGTCTGTGTGTGTGTCTGTGTGTGTGTCTGTGTGTCTGTGTGTGTGTGTGTGTGTGTGTGTGTGTGTGTGTGTGTGTGTGTGTGTGTGTGTGTGTGTGTGTGTGTGTGTGACTGCCTGACATTTGGATGGGTGGGTGGGTGGGTGGGAGACTGGCCGACACTTGTGTGGGGGACTTTTTGGGAGACTGCCTGAAACTCATGGGAGACTGCCTGACACTTAGACTGCCTGACACTTGACTGCCTGACACTTGGGTGGGTGACTGCCTGACACTTGGGTGGGTGACTGCCTGACACTTGGGTTGACTGCCTGACACGTGGGTGGGTGACTGACTGACACGTGGGTGGGTGACTGACTGACACGTGGGTGGGTGACTGACTGACACGTGGGTGGGTGGTAGACTGCCTGACACGTTAGACTGCCTGACTCGTGGGTGGGTGGGTGGGTGACTGACTGCCTGACATATGGGTGGGTGACTGACTGACACGTGGGTGAGTGGGTTGGTGTCTGTATACATTCTGTCACTGATACACACAGACACTGGGAGGGGGGCAGTCACAAACACACACACACAGAATGGGAGGGGGCAGACACACACACACACAGACTTGGAGGGGGCACATACACACATTGGGAGAGGGGCATCACACAGTGGGAGGGGGCAGACAGACACAGACACACAGACTGGGAGGGGGCAGTCACACATACACTGGGAGGGGGGCAGTCACACACACAGACTGGGAGGGGGGGCAGTCACACACACACAGACTGGGAGGGGGGGCAGTCACACACACACAGACTGGGAGGGGGGGCAGTCACACACACACACACTGGGAGGGGGCAGTCAAACACACACATTGGGAGGGGGGGCAGTCACACACACACACTGGGAGGTGGGGCAGTCACACACACACACTGGGAGGGGGGCAGTCACACACACACTGGGAGGAGGGGCAGTCACACACACACTGGGCGGGGGGCAGTCACACACACACACACACACACACACACACACACACACACACACACACACACACACACACACACACACACACACACACACACACACACACACACACACACACACTGGGAGGGGGGGCAGTCACACACACACTGGGAGGGGGGCAGTCACACACACACTGGGAGGGGGGCAGTCACACACACACTTTGATGGGGGCAGTCACACACACACTGGGAGGGAGGGCAGTGACACACACACACACACAATGGGAGGGGGGCAGTCACACACACACTGGGAGGGGGGCAGTCACACACACACTGGGAGTGGGGGCAGTCACACACACACACACAAACACACACAAACACACACTGGGAGGGGGGCAGTC
Organism: Ascaphus truei; assembly: GCF_040206685.1. Taxonomy (NCBI): domain Eukaryota; kingdom Metazoa; phylum Chordata; class Amphibia; order Anura; family Ascaphidae; genus Ascaphus; species Ascaphus truei. The sequence goes on along the minus strand of NW_027454507.1, from coordinate 34,052 downwards.
ACACACACACTGGGAAGGGGGCAGTCACACACACACTGGGAGGGGGGCAGTCACACACACACTGGGAGGGGGGCAGTCACACACACTGGGGGAGGGGCAGTCACACACACACTGGGAGGGGGGGCAGTCACACACACACTGGGAGGGGGGCAGTCACACACACACACACACACACACACACATACAGAATGGGAGGGGGGCAGACACACACACAGAATGGGAGGGGGCAGACACACACACACAGACTGGGAGGGTGCAGTCACACATACACTGGGAGGGGGGGGCAGTCACACACACACAGACTGGGAGGGGGGCAGTCACACACACAGACTGGGAGGGGGGGCAATCACACACACACAGACTGGGAGGGGGGGGCAGTCACACAAACAGAGACTGGGAGGGGGGGCAGTCACACACACACAGACTGGGAGGGGGGCAGTCACACACGCACAGACTGGGAGGGGGGGCAGTCACACACACAGACTGGGAGGGGGGCAGTCACACACACACTGGGAGGTGGGGCAGTCACACACACCGGGAGGGGGGCAGTCACACACACACTGGGAGGGGGGGCAGTCACACACACAGACTGGGAGGGGGCAGTCACACACACACTGGGAGGGGGGCAGTCATACACACACAGACTGGGAGGGGGGCAGTCACACACATACACACACAGACTAGGAGGGGGCAGTCACACACACACACAGACTGGAGGAGAGAAGGGAGGGGGGCAGTGCTGAGGGAAGGGGAGGCCCGGCATTACTGGAGGAGGGAAGGGGAGGCCCGGTATTACTGGAGTAGAGAAGGGAGGGGGGCTGTGCTGAGGGAAGGGGAGGGCCCGGCATTACTGGAGGAGAGAAGGGAGGGGGCAGTGCTGAGGGAAGGGGAGGGCCCGGTATTACTGGAGGAGAGAAGGGATGGGGGCAGTGCTGAGGGAAGGGGAGGCCCGGCATTACTGATGGAGAGAAGGGAGGGGGGCAGTGCTGAGGGAAGGGGAGGCCCGGCATTACTGGAGGAGAGAAGGGAGGGGGGCAGTGCTGAGGGAAGGGAAGGCCCGGCATTACTGGAGGAGAGAAGGGAGGGGGGCAGTGCTGAGGGAAGGGGAGGCCCGGCATTACTGGAGGAGAGAAAGAGAACGGAGGGGGCAGTGCTGAGGAAAGGGGAGGCCCCGCATTACTGGAGGAGAGAAGGGAGGGGGGCAGTGCTGAGGGAAGGGGAGGCCCCGCATTACTGGAGGAGAGAAGGGAGGGGGGCAGTGCTGAGGGAAGGGGAGGCCCAGCATTACTGGAGGAGAGAAGGGAGGGGGGCAGTGCTGAGGGAAGGGGAGGCCCGGCATTACTGGAGGAGAGAAGGGAGGGGGGCAGTGCTGAGGGAAGGGGAGGGCCCGGCATTACTGGAGGAGAGAAGGGAGGGGGGCAGTGCTGAAGAAAGGGGAGGCCCGGCATTACTGGAGGAGAGAAGGGAGGGGGGCGGTGCTGAGGGAAGGGGAGGCCCGGCATTACTGGAGGAGAGAAGGGAGGGGGGCAGTGCTGAGGGAAGGGGAGGCCCGGTATTACTGGAGGAGAGAGGGGAGGGGGGCAGTGCTTAGGGAAGGGGAGGCCCGGCATTACTGGAGGAGAGAAGGGAGGTGGGCAGTGCTGAGGGAAGGGGAGGCCCGACATTACTGGAGGAGAGAAGGGAGGGGGGCAGTGCTGATGGAAGGGGAGGCCCGGCATTACTGGAGGAGAGCAGGGAGGGGGGCAGTGCTGAGGGAAGGGGAGGCCCGGCATTACTGGAGGAGAGAAGGGATGGGGGCAGTGCTGAGGGAAGGGGAGGCCCAGCATTACTGGAGGAGAGAAGGGATGGGGGCAGTGCTGAGGGAAGGGGAGGCCCGGCATTACTGGAGGAGAGAAGGGAGGGGGGCAGTGCCGAGGGAAGGGGAGGCCCGGCATTACTGGAGGAGAGAAGGGAGGGGGCAGTGCCGAGGGAAGGGGAGGCTCGGCATTACTGGAGGAGAGAAGGGAGGGGGGCAGTGCCGAGGGAAGGGGAGGCCCGGCATTACTGGAGGAGAGAAAGGAGGGGGGCAGTGCTGAGGGAAGGGGAGGCCCGGCATTACTGGAGGAGAGAAGGGAGGGGGGCGGTGCTGAGGGAAGGGGAGGCCCGGCATTACTGGAGGAGAGAAGGGAGGGGGGCAGTGCTGAGGGAAGGGGAGGCCCGGCATTACTGGAGGAGAGAAGGGAGGGGGGCAGTGCTGAGGGAAGGGGAGGCCCGACATTACTGGAGGAGAGAAGGGATGGGGGCAGTGCTGAGGGAAGGGGAGGCCCGGCATTACTGGAGGAGAGAAGGGATGGGGGCAGTGCTGAGGGAAGGGGAGGCCCGGCATTACTGGAGGAGAGAAGGGAGGGGGGCAGTGCCGAGGGAAGGGGAGGCCCGGCATTACTGGAGGAGAGAAGGGAGGGGACAGTGCCGAGGGAAGGGGAGGCTCGGCATTACTGGAGGAGAGAAGGGAGGGGGGCAGTGCCGAGGGAAGGGGAGGCCCGGCATTACTGGAGGAGAGAAGGGAGGGGGGCAGTGCTGAGGGAAGGGGAGGCCCGGCATTACTGGAGGAGAGAAGGGAGGGGGGCAGTGCCGAGGGAAGGGGAGGCCCGGCATTACTGGGGGAGAGAAGGGAGGGGGGCAGTACTGAGGGAAGGTGAGGCCAGGCATTACTGGAGGAGAGAAGGGAGGGGAGCAGTGCTGAGGGAAGGGGAGGCCCAGCATTACTGGAGGAGAGAAGGGAGGGGGGCAGTGCTGAGGGAAGGGGAGGCCCGGCATTACTGGAGGAGAGAAGGGATGGGGGCAGTGCTGAGGGAAGGGGAGGCCCGGCATTACTGGAGGAGAGAAGGGAGGGGGGCGGTGCTGAGGGAAGGGGAGGGCCCAGAATTACTGGAGGAGAGAAGGGAGGGGGGCAGTGCTGAGGGAAGGGGAGGACTCGGCATTACTGGAGGAGAGAAGGGAGGGGGGAAGTGCTGAGGGAAGGGGAGGCCCAGCATTACTGGTGGAGAGAAGGGAGGGGGGCAGTGCTGAGGGAAGGGGAGGCCCGGCATTACTGGAGGAGAGAAGGGAGGAGGGCAGTGCTGAGGGACGGGGAGGCCCGGCATTACTGGAGGAGAGAAGGGAGGGGGGCAGTGCTGAGGGAAGGGGAGGCCCAGCATTACTGGAGGAGAGAAGGGAGGGGGGCAGTGCTGAGGGAAGGGGAGGCCCGGCATTACTGGAGGAGAGAAGGGAGGGGGACAGTGCTGAGGGAAGGGGAGGCCCGGCATTACTGGAGGAGAGAAGGGAGGGGGGCAGTGCTGAGGGAAGGGGAGGACCCGGCATTACTGGAGGAGAGAAGGGAGGGGGGCAGTGCTGAGGGAAGGGGAGGCCCAGCATTACTGGAGGAGAGAAGGGAGGGGGGCAGTGCTGAGGGAAGGGGAGGCCCGGCATTACTGGAGGAGAGAAGGGAGGGGGGCAGTGCTGAGGGAAGGGGAGGCCCGGCATTACTGGAGGAGGGAAGGGAGGGGGGCAGTGCTGAGAGTAGGGGAGGCCCGGCATTACTGGAGGAGAGTAGGGAGGGGCGCAGTGCTGAGGGAAGGGGAGGCCCGGCATTACTGGAGGAGAGAAGGGAGGGGGGCAGTGCTGAGGGAAGGGGAGGCCCGGCATTACTGGAGGAGAGAAGGGAGGGGGGCAGTGCTGAGGGAAGGGGAGGCCCAGCATTACTGGAGGAGAGAAGGGAGGGGGGCAGTGCTGAGGGAAGGGGAGGCCCGGCATTACTGGAGGAGAGAAGGGAGGGGGGCAGTGCTGAGGGAAGGGGAGGCCCGGCATTACTGGAGGAGAGAAGGGAGGGGGGCGGTGCTGAGGGAAGGGGAGGGCCCGGAATTACTGGAGGAGAGAAGGGAGGGGGGCAGTGCTGAGGGAAGGGGAGGACACGGCATTACTGGAGGAGAGAAGGGAGGGGGGCAGTGCTGAGGGAAGGGGAGGCCCAGCATTACTGGAGGAGGGAAGGGAGGGGGGCAGTGCTGAGAGTAGGGGAGGCCCGGCATTACTGGAGGAGAGTAGGGAGGGGGGCAGTGCTGAGGGAAGGGGAGGCCCGGCATTACTGGAGGAGAGAAGGGAGGGGGGCAGTGCTGGGGGAAGGGGAGGCCCGGCATTACTGGAGGAGAGAAGGGAGGGGGGCAGTGCTGAGGGAAGGGGAGGCCCAGCATTACTGGAGGAGAGAAGGGAGGGGGGCAGTGCTGAGGGAAGGGGAGGCCCGGCATTACTGGAGGAGAGAAGGGAGGGGGGCAGTGCTGAGGGAAGGGGAGGCCCGGCATTACTGGAGGAGAGAAGGGAGGGGGGCAGTGCTGAGGGAAGGGGAGGCCCGGCATTACTGGAGGAGAGAAGGGAGGGGGGTAGTGCTGAGGGAAGGGGAGGCTGGCATTACTGGAGGAGATAAGGGAGGGGGGCAGTGCTGAGGAAAGGGGAGGCCCGGCATTACTGGGGGAGAGAAGGGAGGGGGCAGTGCTGAGGGAAGGGGAGGCCCGGAATTACTGGATGAGAGAAGGGAGGGTGGCAGTGCTGAGGGAAGGGGAGGCCCGGCATTACTGGAGGAGAGAAGGGAGGGGAGCAGTGCTGAGGGAAGGGGAGGCCCAGCATTACTGGAGGAGGGAAGGGAGGGGGGCAGTGCTGAGGGAAGGGGAGGCCCGGCATTACTGGAGGAGAGTAGGGAGGGGGGCAGTGCTGAGGGAAGGGGAGGCCCGGCATTACTGGAGGAGAGAAGGGAGGGGGGTAGTGCTGAGGGAAGGGGAGGGACCGGCATTACTGGAGGAGAGAAGGGAGGGGGGCAGTGCTGAGGGAATGGGAGGCCCGGCATTACTGGAGGAGAGAAGGGAGGGGGGCAGTGCTGAGGGAATGGGAGGCCCGGCATTACTGGAGGAGAGAAGGGAGGGGGGCAGTGCTGAGGGAAGGGGAGGCCCGGCATTACTGGAGGAGAGAATGGAGGGGGGCAGTGCTGAGAGTAGGGGAGGCCCGGCATTACTGGAGGAGAGAAGGGAGGGGGGCAGTGCTGAGGGAAGGGGAGGCCCGGCATTACTGGAGGAGAGAAGGGAGGGGAGCAGTGCTGGGGGAAGGGGAGGCCCAGCATTACTGGAGGAGGGAAGGGAGGGGGGCAGTGCTGAGGGAAGGGGAGGCCCGGCATTACTGGAGGAGAGTAGGGAGGGGGGCAGTGCTGAGGGAAGGGGAGGCCCGGCATTACTGGAGGAGAGAAGGGAGGGGGGTAGTGCTGAGGGAAGGGGAGGGACCGGCATTACTGGAGGAGAGAAGGGAGGGGGGCAGTGCTGAGGGAAGGGGAGGCCCGGCATTACTGGAGGAGAGAATGGAGGGGGGCAGTGCTGAGAGTAGGGGAGGCCCGGCATTACTGGAGGAGAGAAGGGAGGGGGGCAGTGCTGAGGGAAGGGGAGGCCCGGCATTACTGGAGGAGAGAAGGGAGGGGGACAGTGCTGAGGAAAGGGGAGGCCCGGCATTACTGGAGGAGAGAAGGGAGGGGGGCAGTGCAGAGGGAAGGGGAGGCCCGGCATTACTGATGGAGAGAAGGGAGGGGGGCAGTGCTGAGGGAAGGGGAGGCCCGGCATTACTGATGGAGAGAAGGGAGGGGGGCAGTGCTGAGGGAAGGGGAGGCCCGGCATTACTGGAGGAGAGAAGGGAGGGGGACAGTGCTGAGGAAAGGGGAGGCCCGGCATTACTGGAGGAGAGAAGGGAGGGGGGCAGTGCTGAGGGAAGGGGAGGCCTGGCATTACTGGAGGAGAGTAGGGAGGGGGGCAGTGCTGAGGGAAGGGGAGGCCCGGCATTACTGGAGGAGAGAAGGGAGGGGGGCATTGCTGAGGGAAGGGGAGGCCCGGCATTACTGGAGGAGAGAAGGGAGGGGGGCAGTGCTGAGGGAAGGGGAGGCCCGGAATTACTGGAGGAGAGTAGGGAGGGGGGCAGTGCTGAGGGAAGGGGAGGCCCGGCATTACTGGAGGAGAGAAGGGAGGGGGGCATTGCTGAGGGAAGGGGAGGCCCGGCATTACTGGAGGAGAGAAGGGAGGGGGGCAGTGCTGAGGGAAGGGGAGGCCCGGCATTACTGGAGGAGAGAAGGGAGGGGGGCAGTGCTGAGAGTAGGGGAGGCCCGGCATTACTGGAGGAGAGAAGGGAGGGGGGCAGTGCTGAGGGAAGGGGAGGCCCGGCATTACTGGAGGAGAGAAGGGAGGGGGACAGTGCTGAGGAAAGGGGAGGCCCGGCATTACTGGAGGAGAGAAGGGAGGGGGACAGTGCTGAGGGAAGGGGAGGCCCGGCATTACTGGAGGAGAGAAGGGAGGGGGGCAGTGCTGAGGGAAGGGGAGGCCCGGCATTACTGGAGGAGAGAATGGAGGGGGGCAGTGCTGAGAGTAGGGGAGGCCTGGCATTACTGGAGGAGAGAAGGGAGGGGGGCAGTGCTGAGGGAAGGGGAGGCCCGGCATTACTGGAGGAGAGAAGGGAGGGGGACAGTGCTGAGGAAAGGGGAGGCCCGGCATTACTGGATGAGAGAAGGGAGGGGGGCAGTGCTGAGGGAAGGGGAGGCCCGGCATTACTGATGGAGAGAAGGGAGGGGGGCAGTGCTGAGGGAAGGGGAGGCCCGGCATTACTGGAGGAGAGAAGGGAGGGGGCAGTGCTGAGGGAAGGGGAGGCCCGGCATTACTGGAGGAGAGAAGGGAGGGGGGCAGTGCTGAGGAAAGGGGAGGCCCGGCATTACTGGGGGAGAGAAGGGAGGGGGGCAGTGCTGAGGGAAGGGGAGGCCCGGCATTACTGGATGAGAGAAGGGAGGGGGGCAGTGCTGAGGGAAGGGGAGGCCCGGCATTACTGGAGGAGAGAAGGGAGGGGGGCAGTGCTGAGGGAAAAGGAGGCCCGGCATTACTGGAGGAGAGAAGGGAGGAGGGCAGTGCTGAGGAAAGGGGAGGCCCGGCATTACTGGGGGAGAGAAGGGAGGGGGGCAGTGCTGAGGGAAGGGGAGGCCCGGCATTACTGGATGAGAGAAGGGAGGGGGGCAGTGCTGAGGGAAGGGGAGGCCCGGCATTACTGGAGGAGAGAAGGGAGGGGGGCAGTGCTGAGGGAAGGGGAGGCCCGGCATTACTGGAGGAGGGAAGGGAGGGGGGCAGTGCTGAGAGTAGGGGAGGCCCGGCATTACTGGAGGAGAGTAGGGAGGGGGGCATTGCTGAGGGAAGGGGAGGCCCAGTATTACTGGAGGAGAGAAGGGAGGAGGGCAGTGCTGAGGGAAGGGGAGGCCCAGCATTACTGGAGGAGAGAAGGGAGGGGGGCAGTGCTGAGGGAAGGGGAGGCCCGGCATTACTGGAGGAGGGAAGGGAGGGGGGCAGTGCTGAGAGTAGGGGAGGCCCGGCATTACTGGAGGAGAGTAGGGAGGGGGGCAGTGCTGAGGGAAGGGGAGGCCCGGCATTACTGGAGGAGAGAAGGGAGGGGGGCAGTGCTGAGGGAAGGGGAGGCCCGGCATTACTGGAGGAGAGAAGGGAGGGGGGCAGTGCTGAGGGAAGGGGAGGGCCCGGCATTACTGGAGGAGAGAAGGGAGGGGGGCAGTGCTGAGGGAATGGGAGGCCCGGCATTACTGGAGGAGAGAAGGGAGGGGGGCAGTGCTGAGGGAAGGGGAGGCCCGGCATTACTGGAGGAGAGAAGGGAGGGGGGCAGTGCTGAGAGTAGGGGAGGCCCGGCATTACTGGAGGAGAGAAGGGAGGGGGGCAGTGCTGAGGGAAGGGGAGGCCCGGCATTACTGGAGGAGAGAAGGGAGGGGGACAGTGCTGAGGAAAGGGGAGGCCCGGCATTACTGGAGGAGAGAAGGGAGGGGGACAGTGCTGAGGGAAGGGGAGGCCCGGCATTACTGGAGGAGAGAAGGGAGGGGGGCAGTGCTGAGGGAAGGGGAGGCCCGGCATTACTGGAGGAGAGAATGGAGGGGGGCAGTGCTGAGAGTAGGGGAGGCCTGGCATTACTGGAGGAGAGAAGGGAGGGGGGCAGTGCTGAGGGAAGGGGAGGCCCGGCATTACTGGAGGAGAGAAGGGAGGGGGACAGTGCTGAGGAAAGGGGAGGCCCGGCATTACTGGAGGAGAGAAGGGAGGGGGGCAGTGCTGAGGGAAGGGGAGGCCCGGCATTACTGATGGAGAGAAGGGAGGGGGGCAGTGCTGAGGGAAGGGGAGGCCCGGCATTACTGGAGGAGAGAAGGGAGGGGGGCAGTGCTGAGGGAAAAGGAGGCCCGGCATTACTGGAGGAGAGAAGGGAGGAGGGCAGTGCTGAGGAAAGGGGAGGCCCGGCATTACTGGGGGAGAGAAGGGAGGGGGGCAGTGCTGAGGGAAGGGGAGGCCCGGCATTACTGGATGAGAGAAGGGAGGGGGGCAGTGCTGAGGGAAGGGGAGGCCCGGCATTACTGGAGGAGAGAAGGGAGGGGGGCAGTGCTGAGGGAAGGGGAGGCCCGGCATTACTGGAGGAGGGAAGGGAGGGGGGCAGTGCTGAGAGTAGGGGAGGCCCGGCATTACTGGAGGAGAGTAGGGAGGGGGGCAGTGCTGAGGGAAGGGGAGGCCCGGCATTACTGGAGGAGAGAAGGGAGGGGGGCATTGCTGAGGGAAGGGGAGGCCCGGTATTACTGGAGGAGAGAAGGGAGGGGGACAGTGCTGAGGAAAGGGGAGGCCCGGCATTACTGGAGGAGAGAAGGGAGGGGGGCAGTGCTGAGGGAAGGGGAGGCCCGGCATTACTGGAGGAGAGAAGGGAGGGGGGCAGTGCTGATGGAAGGGGAGGCCCGGCATTACTGGAGGAGAGCAGGGAGGGGGGCAGTGCTGAGGGAAGGGGAGGCCCGGCATTACTGGAGGAGAGAAGGGAGGGGGGCAGTGCTGGGGGAAGGGGAGGCCCGGCATTACTGGAGGAGAGAAGGGATGGGGGCAGTGCTGAGGGAAGGGGAGGCCCGGCATTACTGGAGGAGAGAAGGGAGGGGGGCAGTGCCGAGGGAAGGGGAGGCCCGGCATTACTGGAGGAGAGAAGGGAGGGGGCAGTGCCGAGGGAAGGGGAGGCCCGGCATTACTGGAGGAGAGAAGGGAGGGGGGCAGTGCTGAGGGAAGGGGAGGCCCGGCATTACTGGAGGAGAGAAGGGAGGGGGGCAGTGCTGAGGGAAGGGGAGGCCCGGCATTACTGGAGGAGAGAAGGGAGGGGGGCAGTGCCGAGGGAAGAGGAGGCCCGGCATTACTGGAGGAGAGAAGGGAGGGGGGCAGTTCTGAGGGAAGGGGAGGCCCGGCATTACTGGAGGAGAGAAGGGAGGGGGGCAGTGCTGAGGGAAGGGGAGGTACGGCATTACTGGAGGAGAGAAGGAAGGGGGGCAGTGCTGAGGGAAGGGGAGGCCCAGCATTACTGGTGGAGAGAAGGGAGGGGGGCAGTGCTGAGGGAAGGGGAGGCCCGGCATTACTGGAGGAGAGAAGGGAGGAGGGCAGTGCTGAGGGAAGGGGAGGCCCAGCATTACTGGAGGAGAGAAGGGAGGGGGGCAGTGCTGAGGGAAGGGGAGGCCCGGCATTACTGGAGGAGGGAAGGGAGGGGGGCAGTGCTGAGAGTAGGGGAGGCCCGGCATTACTGGAGGAGAGTAGGGAGGGGGGCAGTGCTGAGGGAAGGGGAGGCCCGGCATTACTGGAGGAGAGAAGGGAGGGGGGCAGTGCTGAGGGAAGGGGAGGCCCGGCATTACTGGAGGAGAGAAGGGAGGGGGGCAGTGCTGAGGGAAGGGGAGGGCCCGGCATTACTGGAGGAGAGAAGGGAGGGGGGCAGTGCTGAGGGAATGGGAGGCCCGGCATTACTGGAGGAGAGAAGGGAGGGGGGCAGTGCTGAGGGAAGGGGAGGCCCGGCATTACTGGAGGAGAGAAGGGAGGGGGGCAGTGCTGAGAGTAGGGGAGGCCCGGCATTACTGGAGGAGAGAAGGGAGGGGGGCAGTGCTGAGGGAAGGGGAGGCCCGGCATTACTGGAGGAGAGAAGGGAGGGGGACAGTGCTGAGGAAAGGGGAGGCCCGGCATTACTGGAGGAGAGAAGGGAGGGGGACAGTGCTGAGGGAAGGGGAGGCCCGGCATTACTGGAGGAGAGAAGGGAGGGGGGCAGTGCTGAGGGAAGGGGAGGCCCGGCATTACTGGAGGAGAGAATGGAGGGGGGCAGTGCTGAGAGTAGGGGAGGCCTGGCATTACTGGAGGAGAGAAGGGAGGGGGGCAGTGCTGAGGGAAGGGGAGGCCCGGCATTACTGGAGGAGAGAAGGGAGGGGGACAGTGCTGAGGAAAGGGGAGGCCCGGCATTACTGGAGGAGAGAAGGGAGGGGGGCAGTGCTGAGGGAAGGGGAGGCCCGGCATTACTGATGGAGAGAAGGGAGGGGGGCAGTGCTGAGGGAAGGGGAGGCCCGGCATTACTGGAGGAGAGAAGGGAGGGGGCAGTGCTGAGGGAAGGGGAGGCCCGGCATTACTGGAGGAGAGAAGGGAGGGGGGCAGTGCTGAGGAAAGGGGAGGCCCGGCATTACTGGGGGAGAGAAGGGAGGGGGGCAGTGCTGAGGGAAGGGGAGGCCCGGCATTACTGGATGAGAGAAGGGAGGGGGGCAGTGCTGAGGGAAGGGGAGGCCCGGCATTACTGGAGGAGAGAAGGGAGGGGGGCAGTGCTGAGGGAAAAGGAGGCCCGGCATTACTGGAGGAGAGAAGGGAGGAGGGCAGTGCTGAGGAAAGGGGAGGCCCGGCATTACTGGGGGAGAGAAGGGAGGGGGGCAGTGCTGAGGGAAGGGGAGGCCCGGCATTACTGGATGAGAGAAGGGAGGGGGGCAGTGCTGAGGGAAGGGGAGGCCCGGCATTACTGGAGGAGAGAAGGGAGGGGGGCAGTGCTGAGGGAAGGGGAGGCCCGGCATTACTGGAGGAGGGAAGGGAGGGGGGCAGTGCTGAGAGTAGGGGAGGCCCGGCATTACTGGAGGAGAGTAGGGAGGGGGGCATTGCTGAGGGAAGGGGAGGCCCGGTATTACTGGAGGAGAGAAGGGAGGAGGGCAGTGCTGAGGGAAGGGGAGGCCCAGCATTACTGGAGGAGAGAAGGGAGGGGGGCAGTGCTGAGGGAAGGGGAGGCCCGGCATTACTGGAGGAGGGAAGGGAGGGGGGCAGTGCTGAGAGTAGGGGAGGCCCGGCATTACTGGAGGAGAGTAGGGAGGGGGGCAGTGCTGAGGGAAGGGGAGGCCCGGCATTACTGGAGGAGAGAAGGGAGGGGGGCAGTGCTGAGGGAAGGGGAGGCCCGGCATTACTGGAGGAGAGAAGGGAGGGGGGCAGTGCTGAGGGAAGGGGAGGGCCCGGCATTACTGGAGGAGAGAAGGGAGGGGGGCAGTGCTGAGGGAATGGGAGGCCCGGCATTACTGGAGGAGAGAAGGGAGGGGGGCAGTGCTGAGGGAAGGGGAGGCCCGGCATTACTGGAGGAGAGAAGGGAGGGGGGCAGTGCTGAGAGTAGGGGAGGCCCGGCATTACTGGAGGAGAGAAGGGAGGGGGGCAGTGCTGAGGGAAGGGGAGGCCCGGCATTACTGGAGGAGAGAAGGGAGGGGGACAGTGCTGAGGAAAGGGGAGGCCCGGCATTACTGGAGGAGAGAAGGGAGGGGGACAGTGCTGAGGGAAGGGGAGGCCCGGCATTACTGGAGGAGAGAAGGGAGGGGGGCAGTGCTGAGGGAAGGGGAGGCCCGGCATTACTGGAGGAGAGAATGGAGGGGGGCAGTGCTGAGAGTAGGGGAGGCCTGGCATTACTGGAGGAGAGAAGGGAGGGGGGCAGTGCTGAGGGAAGGGGAGGCCCGGCATTACTGGAGGAGAGAAGGGAGGGGGACAGTGCTGAGGAAAGGGGAGGCCCGGCATTACTGGAGGAGAGAAGGGAGGGGGGCAGTGCTGAGGGAAGGGGAGGCCCGGCATTACTGATGGAGAGAAGGGAGGGGGGCAGTGCTGAGGGAAGGGGAGGCCCGGCATTACTGGAGGAGAGAAGGGAGGGGGGCAGTGCTGAGGGAAGGGGAGGCCCGGCATTACTGGAGGAGAGAAGGGAGGGGGGCAGTGCTGAGGAAAGGGGAGGCCCGGCATTACTGGGGGAGAGAAGGGAGGGGGGCAGTGCTGAGGGAAGGGGAGGCCCGGCATTACTGGATGAGAGAAGGGAGGGGGGCAGTGCTGAGGGAAGGGGAGGCCCGGCATTACTGGAGGAGAGAAGGGAGGAGGGCAGTGCTGAGGAAAGGGGAGGCCCGGCATTACTGGGGGAGAGAAGGGAGGGGGGCAGTGCTGAGGGAAGGGGAGGCCCGGCATTACTGGATGAGAGAAGGGAGGGGGGCAGTGCTGAGGGAAGGGGAGGCCCGGCATTACTGGAGGAGAGAAGGGAGGGGGGCAGTGCTGAGGGAAGGGGAGGCCCGGCATTACTGGAGGAGGGAAGGGAGGGGGGCAGTGCTGAGAGTAGGGGAGGCCCGGCATTACTGGAGGAGAGTAGGGAGGGGGGCAGTGCTGAGGGAAGGGGAGGCCCGGCATTACTGGAGGAGAGAAGGGAGGGGGGCATTGCTGAGGGAAGGGGAGGCCCGGTATTACTGGAGGAGAGAAGGGAGGGGGACAGTGCTGAGGAAAGGGGAGGCCCGGCATTACTGGAGGAGAGAAGGGAGGGGGGCAGTGCTGAGGGAAGGGGAGGCCCGGCATTACTGGAGGAGAGAAGGGAGGGGGGCAGTGCTGATGGAAGGGGAGGCCCGGCATTACTGGAGGAGAGCAGGGAGGGGGGCAGTGCTGAGGGAAGGGGAGGCCCGGCATTACTGGAGGAGAGAAGGGAGGGGGGCAGTGCTGGGGGAAGGGGAGGCCCGGCATTACTGGAGGAGAGAAGGGATGGGGGCAGTGCTGAGGGAAGGGGAGGCCCGGCATTACTGGAGGAGAGAAGGGAGGGGGGCAGTGCCGAGGGAAGGGGAGGCCCGGCATTACTGGAGGAGAGAAGGGAGGGGGCAGTGCCGAGGGAAGGGGAGGCCCGGCATTACTGGAGGAGAGAAGGGAGGGGGGCAGTGCTGAGGGAAGGGGAGGCCCGGCATTACTGGAGGAGAGAAGGGAGGGGGGCAGTGCTGAGGGAAGGGGAGGCCCGGCATTACTGGAGGAGAGAAGGGAGGGGGGCAGTGCCGAGGGAAGGGGAGGCCCGGCATTACTGGAGGAGAGAAGGGAGGGGGGCAGTTCTGAGGGAAGGGGAGGCCCGGCATTACTGGAGGAGAGAAGGGAGGGGGGCAGTGCCGAGGGAAGGGGAGGCCCGGCATTACTGGGGGAGAGAAGGGAGGGGGGCAGTACCAAGGGAAGGTGAGGCCAAGCATTACTGGAGGAGAGAAGGGAGGAGAGAAGGGAGGGGAGCAGTGCTGAGGGAAGGGGAGGCCCAGCATTATTGGAGGAGAGAAGGGAGGGGGGCAGTGCTGAGGGAAGGGGAGGCCCGGCATTACTGGAGGAGAGAAGGGAGGGGGGCAGTGCTGAGGGAAGGGGAGGCCCGGCATTACTGGAGGAGAGAAGGGAGGGGGGCGGTGCTGAGGGAAGGGGAGGGCCCGGAATTACTGGAGGAGAGAAGGGAGGGGGGCAGTGCTGAGGGAAGGGGAGGACACGGCATTACTGGAGGAGAGAAGGGAGGGGGGCAGTGCTGAGGGAAGGGGAGGCCCAGCATTACTGGAGGAGAGAAGGGAGGGGGGCAGTGCTGAGGTAAGGGGAGGCCCGGCATTACTGGAGGAGAGAAGGGAGGGGGGCAGTGCTGGGGGAAGGGGAGGCCCAGCATTACTGGAGGAGAGAAGGGAGGGGGGCAGTGCTGAGGGAAGGGGAGGCCCGGCATTACTGGAGGAGAGAAGGGAGGGGGGCAGTGCTGAGGGAAGGGGAGGCCCGGCATTACTGGAGGAGAGAAGGGAGGGGGGCAGTGCTGAGGGAAGGGGAGGCCCGGCATTACTGGAGGAGAGAAGGGAGGGGGGCAGTGCTGAGGGAAGGGGAGGCCCGGCATTACTGGAGGAGAGAAGGGAGGGGGGCAGTGCTGAGGGAAGGGGAGGCCCGGCATTACTGGAGGAGAGAAGGGAGGGGGGTAGTGCTGAGGGAAGGGGAGGCTGGCATTACTGGAGGAGATAAGGGAGGGGGGCAGTGCTGAGGAAAGGGGAGGCCCGGCATTACTGGGGGAGAGAAGGGAGGGGGGCAGTGCTGAGGGAAGGGGAGGCCCGGAATTACTGGATGAGAGAAGGGAGGGTGGCAGTGCTGAGGGAAGGGGAGGCCCGGCATTACTGGAGGAGAGAAGGGAGGGGAGCAGTGCTGAGGGAAGGGGAGGCCCAGCATTACTGGAGGAGGGAAGGGAGGGGGGCAGTGCTGAGGGAAGGGGAGGCCCGGCATTACTGGAGGAGAGAAGGGAGGGGGGCAGTGCTGAGGGAAGGGGAGGCCCGGCATTACTGGAGGAGAGAAGGGAGGGGGGCAGTGCTGAGGGAAGGGGAGGCCCGGCATTACTGGAGGAGAGAAGGGAGGGGGGTAGTGCTGAGGGAAGGGGAGGGACCGGCATTACTGGAGGAGAGAAGGGAGGGGGGCAGTGCTGAGGGAATGGGAGGCCCGGCATTACTGGAGGAGAGAAGGGAGGGGGGCAGTGCTGAGGGAATGGGAGGCCCGGCATTACTGGAGGAGAGAAGGGAGGGGGGCAGTGCTGAGGGAAGGGGAGGCCCGGCATTACTGGAGGAGAGAATGGAGGGGGGCAGTGCTGAGAGTAGGGGAGGCCCGGCATTACTGGAGGAGAGAAGGGAGGGGGACAGTGCTGAGGAAAGGGGAGGCCCGGCATTACTGGAGGAGAGAAGGGAGGGGGGCAGTGCAGAGGGAAGGGGAGGCCCGGCATTACTGATGGAGAGAAGGGAGGGGGGCAGTGCTGAGGGAAGGGGAGGCCCGGCATTACTGATGGAGAGAAGGGAGGGGGGCAGTGCTGAGGGAAGGGGAGGCCCGGCATTACTGGAGGAGAGAAGGGAGGGGGGCAGTGCTGAGGGAAGGGGAGGCCCGGCATTACTGGAGGAGAGAAGGGAGGGGGGCAGTGCTGAGGAAGGGGAGGCCCGGCATTACTGATGGAGAGAAGGGAGGGGGGCAGTGCTGAGGGAAGGGGAGGCCCGGCATTACTGGAGGAGAGAAGGGAGGGGGCAGTGCTGAGGGAAGGGGAGGCCCGGCATTACTGGAGGAGAGAAGGGAGGGGGGCAGTGCTGAGGAAAGGGGAGGCCCGGCATTACTGGGGGAGAGAAGGGAGGGGGGCAGTGCTGAGGGAAGGGGAGGCCCGGCATTACTGGATGAGAGAAGGGAGGGTGGCAGTGCCGAGGGAAGGGGAGGCCCGGCATTACTGGAGGAGAGAAGGGAGGGGGGCAGTGCCGAGGGAAGGGGAGGCCCGGCATTACTGGAGGAGAGAAGGGAGGGGGGCAGTGCTGAGGGAAGGGGAGGCCCGGCATTACTGGAGGAGAGAAGGGAGGGGGGCAGTGCCGAGGGAAGGGGAGGCCCGGCATTACTGGAGGAGAGAAGGGAGGGGGGCAGTTCTGAGGGAAGGGGAGGCCCGGCATTACTGGAGGAGAGAAGGGAGGGGGGCAGTGCCGAGGGAAGGGGAGGCCCGGCATTACTGGAGGAGAGAAGGGAGGGGGGCAGTGCCGAGGGAAGGGGAGGCCCGGCATTACTGGAGGAGAGAAGGGAGGGGAGCAGTGCTGAGGGAAGGGGAGGCCCAGCATTACTGGAGGAGAGAAGGGAGGGGGGCAGTGCTGAGGGAAGGGGAGGCCCGGCATTACTGGAGGAGAGAAGGGAGGGGGGCAGTGCTGAGGGAAGGGGAGGCCCGGCATTACTGGAGGAGAGAAGGGAGGGGGGCGGTGCTGAGGGAAGGGGAGGGCCCGGAATTACTGGAGGAGAGAAGGGAGGGGGGCAGTGCTGAGGGAAGGGGAGGACCCGGCATTACTGGAGGAGAGAAGGGAGGGGGGCAGTGCTGAGGGAAGGGGAGGCCCAGCATTACTGGAGGAGAGAAGGGAGGGGGGCAGTGCTGAGGGAAGGGGAGGCCCGGCATTACTGGAGGAGAGAAGGGAGGGGGGCAGTGCTGGGGGAAGGGGAGGCCCGGCATTACTGGAGGAGAGAAGGGAGGGGGGCAGTGCTGAGGGAAGGGGAGGCCCAGCATTACTGGAGGAGAGAAGGGAGGGGGGCAGTGCTGAGGGAAGGGGAGGCCCGGCATTACTGGAGGAGAGAAGGGAGGGGGGCAGTGCTGAGGGAAGGGGAGGCCCGGCATTACTGGAGGAGAGAAGGGAGGGGGGCAGTGCTGAGGGAAGGGGAGGCCCGGCATTACTGGAGGAGAGAAGGGAGGGGGGTAGTGCTGAGGGAAGGGGAGGCCCGGCATTACTGGAGGAGATAAGGGAGGGGGGCAGTGCTGAGGAAAGGGGAGGCCCGGCATTACTGGGGGAGAGAAGGGAGGGGGGCAGTGCTGAGGGAAGGGGAGGCCCGGAATTACTGGATGAGAGAAGGGAGGGTGGCAGTGCTGAGGGAAGGGGAGGCCCGGCATTACTGGAGGACAGAAGGGAGGGGAGCAGTGCTGAGGGAAGGGGAGGCCCAGCATTACTGGAGGAGGGAAGGGAGGGGGGCAGTGCTGAGGGAAGGGGAGGCCCGGCATTACTGGAGGAGAGTAGGGAGGGGGGCAGTGCTGAGGGAAGGGGAGGCCCGGCATTACTGGAGGAGAGAAGGGAGGGGGGCAGTGCTGAGGGAAGGGGAGGCCCGGCATTACTGGAGGAGAGAAGGGAGGGGGGTAGTGCTGAGGGAAGGGGAGGGACCGGCATTACTGGAGGAGGGAAGGGAGGGGGGCAGTACTGAGGGAAGGGGAGGCCCGGCATTACTGGAGGAGAGTAGGGAGGGGGGCAGTGCTGAGGGAAGGGGAGGCCCGGCATTACTGGAGGAGAGAAGGGAGGGGGGCAGTGCTGAGGGAAGGGGAGGCCCGGCATTACTGGATGAGAGAAGGGAGGGTGGCAGTGCTGAGGGAAGGGGAGGCCCGGCATTACTGGAGGAGAGAAGGGAGGGGGCAGTGCTGACGGAAGGGGAGGCCCAGCATTACTGGAGGAGGGAAGGGAGGGGGGCAGTGCTGAGGGAAGGGGAGGCCCGGCATTACTGGAGGAGAGTAGGGAGGGGGGCAGTGCTGAGGGAAGGGGAGGCCCGGCATTACTGGAGGAGAGAAGGGAGGGGGGCAGTGCTGAGGGAAGGGGAGGCCCGGCATTACTGGAGGAGAGAAGGGAGGGGGGTAGTGCTGAGGGAAGGGGAGGGACCGGCATTACTGGAGGAGAGAAGGGAGGGGGGCAGTGCTGAGGGAATGGGAGGCCCGGCATTACTGGAGGAGGAAGGGAGGGGGGCAGTGCTGAGGGAATGGGAGGCCCGGCATTACTGGAGGAGAGAAGGGAGGGGGGCAGTGCTGAGGGAAGGGGAGGCCCGGCATTACTGGAGGAGAGAATGGAGGGGGGCAGTGCTGAGAGTAGGGGAGGCCCGGCATTACTGGAGGAGAGAAGGGAGGGGGGCAGTGCTGAGGGAAGGGGAGGCCCGGCATTACTGGAGGAGAGAAGGGAGGGGGCAGTGCTGAGGGAATGGGAGGCCCGGCATTACTGGAGGAGAGAAGGGAGGGGGGCAGTGCTGAGGGAATGGGAGGCCCGGCATTACTGGAGGAGAGAAGGGAGGGGGGCAGTGCTGAGGGAAGGGGAGGCCCGGCATTACTGGAGGAGAGAATGGAGGGGGGCAGTGCTGAGAGTAGGGGAGGCCCGGCATTACTGGAGGAGAGAAGGGAGGGGGGCAGTGCTGAGGGAAGGGGAGGCCCGGCATTACTGGAGGAGAGAAGGGAGGGGGACAGTGCTGAGGAAAGGGGAGGCCCGGCATTACTGGAGGAGAGAAGGGAGGGGGGCAGTGCTGAGGGAAGGGGAGGCCCGGCATTACTGATGGAGAGAAGGGAGGGGGGCAGTGCTGAGGGAAGGGGAGGCCCGGCATTACTGATGGAGAGAAGGGAAGGGGGCAGTGCTGAGGGAAGGGGAGGCCCGGCATTACTGGAGGAGAGAAGGGAGGGGGACAGTGCTGAGGAAAGGGGAGGCCCGGCATTACTGGAGGAGAGAAGGGAGGGGGGGCAGTGCTGAGGGAAGGGGAGGCCCGGCATTACTGATGGAGAGAAGGGAGGGGGGCAGTGCTGAGGGAAGGGGAGGCCCGGCATTACTGGAGGAGAGAAGGGAGGGGGCAGTGCTGAGGGAAGGGGAGGCCCGGCATTACTGGAGGAGAGATGGGAGGGGGGCAGTGCTGAGGAAAGGGGAGGCCCGGCATTACTGGGGGAGAGAAGGGAGGGGGGCAGTGCTGAGGGAAGGGGAGGCCCGGCATTACTGGAGGAGAGAAGGGAGGAGGGCAGTGCTGAGGAAAGGTGAGGCCCGGCATTACTGGATGAGAGAAGGGAGGGGGGCAGTGCTGAGGGAAGGGAGGCCCGGCATTACTGGAGGAGAGAAGGGAGGGGGGCAGAGCTGAGGGAAGGGGAGGCCCGGC
This sequence comes from Ascaphus truei, assembly GCF_040206685.1. Taxonomy (NCBI): domain Eukaryota; kingdom Metazoa; phylum Chordata; class Amphibia; order Anura; family Ascaphidae; genus Ascaphus; species Ascaphus truei. Next base: position 15,528 of record NW_027454507.1, on the reverse strand, counting down.
ATTACTGGAGGAGGGAAGGGAGGGGGGCAGTGCTGAGAGTAGGGGAGGCCCGGCATTACTGGAGGAGAGTAGGGAGGGGGGCAGTGCTGAGGGAAGGGGAGGCCCGGCATTACTGGAGGAGAGAAGGGAGGGGGGCATTGCTGAGGGAAGGGGAGGCCTGGCATTACTGGAGGAGAGAAGGGAGGGGGACAGTGCTGAGGGAAGGGGAGGCCCGGCATTACTGGAGGAGAGAAGGGATGGGGGCAGTGCTGGGGGAAGGGGAGGCCCGGCATTACTGGAGGAGAGAAGGGATGGGGGCAGTGCTGAGGGAAGGGGAGGCCCGGCATTACTGGAGGAGAGAAGGGAGGGGGGCAGTGCCGAGGGAAGGGGAGGCCCGGCATTACTGGAGGAGAGAAGGGAGGGGGCAGTGCCGAGGGAAGGGGAGGCCCGGCATTACTGGAGGAGAGAAGGGAGGGGGGCAGTGCTGAGGGAAGGGGAGGCCCGGCATTACTGGAGGAGAGAAGGGAGGGGGGCAGTGCCGAGGGAAGGGGAGGCCCGGCATTACTGGAGGAGAGAAGGGAGGGGGGCAGTTCTGAGGGAAGGGGAGGCCCGGCATTACTGGAGGAGAGAAGGGAGGGGGGCAGTGCCGAAGGGAAGGGGGAGGCCCGGCATTACTGGGGGAGAGAAGGGAGGGGGGCAGTACTGAGGGAAGGTGAGGCCAGGCATTACTGGAGGAGAGAAGGGAGGGGAGCAGTGCTGAGGGAAGGGGAGGCCCAGCATTACTGGAGGAGAGAAGGGAGGGGGGCAGTGCTGAGGGAAGGGGAGGCCCGGCATTACTGGAGGAGAGAAGGGAGGGGGGCAGTGCTGAGGGAAGGGGAGGCCCGGCATTACTGGAGGAGAGAAGGGAGGGGGCAGTGCCGAGGGAAGGGGAGGCCCGGCATTACTGGAGGAGAGAAGGGAGGGGGCAGTGCCGAGGGAAGGGGAGGCCCGGCATTACTGGAGGAGAGAAGGGAGGGGGGCAGTGCTGAGGGAAGGGGAGGCCCGGCATTACTGGAGGAGAGAAGGGAGGGGGGCAGTGCCGAGGGAAGGGGAGGCCCGGCATTACTGGAGGAGAGAAGGGAGGGGGGCAGTTCTGAGGGAAGGGGAGGCCCGGCATTACTGGAGGAGAGAAGGGAGGGGGGCAGTGCCGAGGGAAGGGGAGGTCCGGCATTACTGGGGGAGAGAAGGGAGGGGGGCAGTACTGAGGGAAGGTGAGGCCAGGCATTACTGGAGGAGAGAAGGGAGGGGAGCAGTGCTGAGGGAAGGGGAGGCCCAGCATTACTGGAGGAGAGAAGGGAGGGGGGCAGTGCTGAGGGAAGGGGAGGCCCGGCATTACTGGAGGAGAGAAGGGAGGGGGGCAGTGCTGAGGGAAGGGGAGGCCCGTCATTACTGGAGGAGAGAAGGGAGGGGGGCGGTGCTGAGGGAAGGGGAGGGCCCGGAATTACTGGAGGAGAGAAGGGAGGGGGGGCAGTGCTGAGGGAAGGGGAGGACCCGGCATTACTGGAGGAGAGAAGGGAGGGGGGCAGTGCTGAGGGAAGGGGAGGCCCAGCATTACTGGAGGAGAGAAGGGAGGGGGGCAGTGCTGAGGGAAGGGGAGGCCCGGCATTACTGGAGGAGAGAAGGGAGGGGGGCACTGCTGGGGGAAGGGGAGGCCCGGCATTACTGGAGGAGAGAAGGGAGGGGGGCAGTGCTGAGGGAAGGGGAGGCCCAGCATTACTGGAGGAGAGAAGGGAGGGGGGGCAGTGCTGAGGGAAGGGGAGGCCCGGCATTACTGGAGGAGAGAAGGGAGGGGGGCAGTGCTGAGGGAAGGGGAGGCCCGGCATTACTGGAGGAAAGAAGGGAGGGGGGCGGTGCTGAGGGAAGGGGAGGGCCCGGAATTACTGGAGGAGAGAAGGGAGGGGGGCAGTGCTGAGGGAAGGGGAGGACCCGGCATTACTGGAGGAGAGAAGGGAGGGGGGCAGTGCTGAGGGAAGGGGAGGCCCAGCATTACTGGAGGAGAGAAGGGAGGGGGGCAGTGCTGAGGGAAGGGGAGGCCCGGCATTACTGGAGGAGAGAAGGGAGGGGGGCAGTGCTGGGGGAAGGGGAGGCCCGGCATTACTGGAGGAGAGAAGGGAGGGGGGCAGTGCTGAGGGAAGGGGAGGCCCAGCATTACTGGAGGAGAGAAGGGAGGGGGGCAGTGCTGAGGGAAGGGGAGGCCCGGCATTACTGGAGGAGAGAAGGGAGGGGGGCAGTGCTGAGGGAAGGGGAGGCCCGGCATTACTGGAGGAGAGAAGGGAGGGGGGCAGTGCTGAGGGAAGGGGAGGCCCGGCATTACTGGAGGAGAGAAGGGAGGGGGGTAGTGCTGAGGGAAGGGGAGGCCCGGCATTACTGGAGGAGATAAGGGAGGGGGGCAGTGCTGAGGAAAGGGGAGGCCCGGCATTACTGGGGGAGAGAAGGGAGGGGGGCAGTGCTGAGGGAAGGGGAGGCCCGGAATTACTGGATGAGAGAAGGGAGGGTGGCAGTGCTGAGGGAAGGGGAGGCCCGGCATTACTGGAGGAGAGTAGGGAGGGGGGCAGTGCTGAGGGAAGGGGAGGCCCGGCATTACTGGAGGAGAGAAGGGAGGGGGGCAGTGCTGAGGGAAGGGGAGGCCCGGCATTACTGGAGGAGAGAAGGGAGGGGGTAGTGCTGAGGGAAGGGGAGGGACCGGCAACACTGGAGGAGAGAAGGGAGGGGGCAGTGCTGAGGGAATGGGAGGCCTGGCATTACTGGAGGAGAGAAGGGAGGGGGGCAGTGCTGAGGGAATGGGAGGCCCGGCATTACTGGAGGAGAGAAGGGAGGGGGGCAGTGCTGAGGGAAGGGAAGGCCCGGCATTACTGGAGGAGAGAATGGAGGGGGGCAGTGCTGAGAGTAGGGGAGGCCCGGCATTACTGGAGGAGAGAAGGGAGGGGGGCAGTGCTGAGGGAAGGGGAGGCCCGGCATTACTGGAGGAGAAAAGGGAGGGGGACAGTGCTGAGGAAAGGGGAGGCCCGGCATTACTGGAGGAGAGAAGGGAGGGGGGCAGAGCTGAGGGAAGGGGAGGCCCGGCATTACTGATGGAGAGAAGGGAGGGGGGCAGTGCTGAGGGAAGGGGAGGCCCGGCATTACTGGAGGAGAGAAGGGAGGGGGGCAGTGCTGAGGGAAGGGGAGGCCCGGCATTACTGGAGGAGAGAAGGGAGGGGGCAGTGCTGAGGGAAGGGGAGGCCCGGCATTACTGGAGGAGAGAAGGGAGGGGGGCAGTGCTGAGGAAAGGGGAGGCCCGGCATTACTGGGGGAGAGAAGGAGGGGGGCAGTGCTGAGGAAAGGGGAGGCCCGGCATTACTGGGGGAGAGAAGGGAGGGGGGCAGTGCTGAGGGAAGGGAAGGCCCGGCATTACTGGATGAGAGAAGGGAGGGGGGCAGTGCTGAGGGAAGGGGAGGCCCGGCATTACTGGAGGAGAGAAGGGAGGGTGGCAGTGCTGAGGGAAGGGGAGGCCCGGCATTACTGGAGGAGGGAAGGGAGGGGGGCAGTGCTGAGAGTAGGGGAGGCCCGGCATTACTGGAGGAGAGTAGGGAGGGGGGCAGTGCTGAGGGAAGGGGAGGCCCGGCATTACTGGAGGAGAGAAGGGAGGGGGACAGTGCTGAGGAAAGGGGAGGCCCGGCATTACTGGAGGAGAGAAGGGAGGGGGGCAGTGCTGAGGGAAGGGGAGGCCCGGCATTACTGATGGAGAGAAGGGAGGGGGGCAGTGCTGAGGGAAGGGGAGGCCCGGCATTACTGGAGGAGGGAAGGGAGGGGGGCAGTGCTGAGAGTAGGGGAGGCCCGGCATTACTGGAGGAGAGTAGGGAGGGGGGCAGTGCTGAGGGAAGGGGAGGCCCGGCATTACTGGAGGAGAGAAGGGAGGGGGGCATTGCTGAGGGAAGGGGAGGCCCGGCATTACTGGAGGAGAGAAGGGAGGGGGACAGTGCTGAGGAAAGGGGAGGCCCGGCATTACTGGAGGAGAGAAGGGAGGGGGGCAGTGCTGAGGGAAGGGGAGGCCCGGCATTACTGGAGGAGAGAAGGGAGGGGGGCAGTGCTGATGGAAAAGGAGGCCCGGCATTACTGGAGGAGAGCAGGGAGGGGGGCAGTGCTGAGGGAAGGGGAGGCCCGGCATTACTGGAGGAGAGAAGGGATGGGGGCAGTGCTGGGGGAAGGGGAGGCCCGGCATTACTGGAGGAGAGAAGGGATGGGGGCAGTGCTGAGGGAAGGGGAGGCCCGGCATTACTGAGGAGAGAAGGGAGGGGGGCAGTGCCGAGGGAAGGGGAGGCCCGGCATTACTGGAGGAGAGAAGGGAGGGGGCAGTGCCGAGGGAAGGGGAGGCCCGGCATTACTGGAGGAGAGAAGGGAGGGGGGCAGTGCTGAGGGAAGGGGAGGCCCGGCATTACTGGAGGAGAGAAGGGAGGGGGGCAGTGCTGAGGGAAGGGGAGGCCCGGCATTACTGGAGGAGAGAAGGGAGGGGGGCAGTGCTGAGGGAAGGGGAGGACCGGCATTACTGGAGGAGAGAAGGGAGGGGGCAGTGCCGAGGGAAGGGGAGGCCCGGCATTACTGGAGGAGAGAAGGGAGGGGGCAGTGCCGAGGGAAGGGGAGGCCCGGCATTACTGGAGGAGAGAAGGGAGGGGGGCAGTGCCGAGGGAAGGGGAGGCCCGGCATTACTGGAGGAGAGAAGGGAGGGGGGCAGTTCTGAGGGAAGGGGAGGCCCGGCATTACTGGAGGAGAGAAGGGAGGGGGGCAGTGCCGAGGGAAGGGGAGGCCCGGCATTACTGGGGGAGAGAAGGGAGGGGGGCAGTACTGAGGGAAGGTGAGGCCAGGCATTACTGGAGGAGAGAAGGGAGGGGAGCAGTGCTGAGGGAAGGGGAGGCCCAGCATTACTGGAGGAGAGAAGGGAGGGGGGCAGTGCTGAGGGAAGGGGAGGCCCGGCATTACTGGAGGAGAGAAGGGAGGGGGGCAGTGCTGAGGGAAGGGGAGGCCCGGCATTACTGGAGGAGAGAAGGGAGGGGGGCGGTGCTGAGGGAAGGGGAGGGCCCGGAATTACTGGAGGAGAGAAGGGAGGGGGGCAGTGCTGAGGGAAGGGGAGGACCCGGCATTACTGGAGGAGAGAAGGGAGGGGGGCAGTGCTGAGGGAAGGGGAGGCCCAGCATTACTGGAGGAGAGAAGGGAGGGGGGCAGTGCTGAGGGAAGGGGAGGCCCGGCATTACTGGAGGAGAGAAGGGAGGGGGGCAGTGCTGGGGGAAGGGGAGGCCCGGCATTACTGGAGGAGAGAAGGGAGGGGGGCAGTGCTGAGGGAAGGGGAGGCCCAGCATTACTGGAGGAGAGAAGGGAGGGGGGCAGTGCTGAGGGAAGGGGAGGCCCGGCATTACAGGAGGAGAGAAGGGAGGGGGGCAGTGCTGAGGGAAGGGGAGGCCCGGCATTACTGGAGGAGAGAAGGGAGGGGGGCAGTGCTGAGGGAAGGGGAGGCCCGGCATTACTGGAGGAGAGAAGGGAGGGGGGTAGTGCTGAGGGAAGGGGAGGCCCGGCATTACTGGAGGAGATAAGGGAGGGGGGCAGTGCTGAGGAAAGGGGAGGCCCGGCATTACTGGGGGAGAGAAGGGAGGGGGGCAGTGCTGAGGGAAGGGGAGGCCCGGAATTACTGGATGAGGGAAGGGAGGGTGGCAGTGCTGAGGGAAGGGGAGGCCCGGCATTACTGGAGGAGAGAAGGGAGGGGAGCAGTGCTGAGGGAAGGGGAGGCCCAGCATTACTGGAGGAGGGAAGGGAGGGGGGCAGTGCTGAGGGAAGGGGAGGCCCGGCATTACTGGAGGAGAGTAGGGAGGGGGGCAGTGCTGAGGGAAGGGGAGGCCCGGCATTACTGGAGGAGAGAAGGGAGGGGGGCAGTGCTGAGGGAAGGGGAGGCCCGGCATTACTGGAGGAGAGAAGGGAGGGGGTAGTGCTGAGGGAAGGGGAGGGACCGGCAACACTGGAGGAGAGAAGGGAGGGGGCAGTGCTGAGGGAATGGGAGGCCCGGCATTACTGGAGGAGAGAAGGGAGGGGGGCAGTGCTGAGGGAATGGGAGGCCCGGCATTACTGGAGGAGAGAAGGGAGGGGGGCAGTGCTGAGGGAAGGGGAGGCCCGGCATTACTGGAGGAGAGAATGGAGGGGGGAAGTGCTGAGAGTAGGGGAGGCCCGGCATTACTGGAGGAGAGAAGGGAGGGGGGCAGTGCTGAGGGAAGGGGAGGCCCGGCATTACTGGAGGAGAAAAGGGAGGGGGACAGTGCTGAGGAAAGGGGAGGCCCGGCATTACTGGAGGAGAGAAGGGAGGGGGGCAGTGCTGAGGGAAGGGGAGGCCCGGCATTACTGATGGAGAGAAGGGAGGGGGGCAGTGCTGAGGGAAGGGGAGGCCCGGCATTACTGGAGGAGAGAAGGGAGGGGGCAGTGCTGAGGGAAGGGGAGGCCCGGCATTACTGGAGGAGAAAAGGGAGGGGGCAGTGCTGAGGGAAGGGGAGGCCCGGCATTACTGGAGGAGAGAAGGGAGGGGGGCAGTGCTGAGGAAAGGGGAGGCCCGGCATTACTGGGGGAGAGAAGGGAGGGGGGCAGTGCTGAGGAAAGGGGAGGCCCGGCATTACTGGGGGAGAGAAGGGAGGGGGGCAGTGCTGAGGGAAGGGAAGGCCCGGCATTACTGGATGAGAGAAGGGAGGGGGGCAGTGCTGAGGGAAGGGGAGGCCCGGCATTACTGGAGGAGAGAAGGGAGGGTGGCAGTGCTGAGGGAAGGGGAGGCCCGGCATTACTGGAGGAGGGAAGGGAGGGGGGCAGTGCTGAGAGTAGGGGAGGCCCGGCATTACTGGAGGAGAGTAGGGAGGGGGGCAGTGCTGAGGGAAGGGGAGGCCCGGCATTACTGGAGGAGAGAAGGGAGGGGGACAGTGCTGAGGAAAGGGGAGGCCCGGCATTACTGGAGGAGAGAAGGGAGGGGGGCAGTGCTGAGGGAAGGGGAGGCCCGGCATTACTGATGGAGAGAAGGGAGGGGGGCAGTGCTGAGGGAAGGGGAGGCCCGGCATTACTGGAGGAGGGAAGGGAGGGGGGCAGTGCTGAGAGTAGGGGAGGCCCGGCATTACTGGAGGAGAGTAGGGAGGGGGGCAGTGCTGAGGGAAGGGGAGGCCCGGCATTACTGGAGGAGAGAAGGGAGGGGGGCATTGCTGAGGGAATGGGAGGCCCGGCATTACTGGAGGAGAGAAGGGAGGGGGACAGTGCTGAGGAAAGGGGAGGCCCGGCATTACTGGAGGAGAGAAGGGAGGGGGGCAGTGCTGAGGGAAGGGGAGGCCCGGCATTACTGGAGGAGAGAAGGGAGGGGGGCAGTGCTGATGGAAGGGGAGGCCCGGCATTACTGGAGGAGAGCAGGGAGGGGGGCAGTGCTGAGGGAAGGGGAGGCCCGGCATTACTGGAGGAGAGAAGGGATGGGGGCAGTGCTGGGGGAAGGGGAGGCCCGGCATTACTGGAGGAGAGAAGGGAGGGGGGCAGTGCCGAGGGAAGGGGAGGCCCGGCATTACTGGAGGAGAGAAGGGAGGGGGCAGTGCCGAGGGAAGGGGAGGCCCGGCATTACTGGAGGAGAGAAGGGAGGGGGGCAGTGCTGAGGGAAGGGGAGGCCCGGCATTACTGGAGGAGAGAAGGGAGGGGGGCAGTGCTGAGGGAAGGGGAGGCCCGGCATTACTGGAGGAGAGAAGGGAGGGGGGCAGTGCTGGGGGAAGGGGAGGCCCGGCATTACTGGAGGAGAGAAGGGAGGGGGGCAGTGCTGAGGGAAGGGGAGGCCCAGCATTACTGGAGGAGAGAAGGGAGGGGGGCAGTGCTGAGGGAAGGGGAGGCCCGGCATTACTGGAGGAGAGAAGGGAGGGGGGCGGTGCTGAGGGAAGGGGAGGGCCCGGAATTACTGGAGGAGAGAAGGGAGGGGGGCAGTGCTGAGGGAAGGGGAGGACCCGGCATTACTGGAGGAGAGAAGGGAGGGGGGCAGTGCTGAGGGAAGGGGAGGCCCAGCATTACTGGAGGAGAGAAGGGAGGGGGGCAGTGCTGAGGGAAGGGGAGGCCCGGCATTACTGGAGGAGAGAAGGGAGGGGGGGCAGTGCTGAGGGAAGGGGAGGCCCGGCATTACTGGAGGAGAGAAGGAGGGGGGCAGTGCTGAGGGAAGGGGAGGCCCGGCATTACTGGAGGAGAGAAGGGAGGGGGGTAGTGCTGAGGGAAGGGGAGGCCCGGCATTACTGGAGGAGATAAGGGAGGGGGGCAGTGCTGAGGAAAGGGGAGGCCCGGCATTACTGGGGGAGAGAAGGGAGGGGAGCAGTGCTGAGGGAAGGGGAGGCCCAGCATTACTGGAGGAGAGAAGGGAGGGGGGCAGTGCTGAGGGAAGGGGAGGCCCGGCATTACTGGAGGAGAGAAGGGAGGGGGGCAGTGCTGAGGGAAGGGGAGGCCCGGCATTACTGGAGGAGAGAAGGGAGGGGGGCGGTGCTGAGGGAAGGGGAGGGCCCGGAATTACTGGAGGAGAGAAGGGAGGGGGGCAGTGCTGAGGGAAGGGGAGGACCCGGCATTACTGGAGGAGAGAAGGGAGGGGGGCGGTGCTGAGGGAAGGGGAGGGCCCGGAATTACTGGAGGAGAGAAGGGAGGGGGGCAGTGCTGAGGGAAGGGGAGGACCCGGCATTACTGGAGGAGAGAAGGGAGGGGGGCAGTGCTGAGGGAAGGGGAGGCCCAGCATTACTGGAGGAGAGAAGGGAGGGGGGCAGTGCTGAGGGAAGGGGAGGCCCGGCATTACTGGAGGAGAGAATGGAGGGGGGCACTGCTGGGGGAAGGGGAGGCCCGGCATTACTGGAGGAGAGAAGGGAGGGGGGCAGTGCTGAGGGAAGGGGAGGCCCAGCATTACTGGAGGAGAGAAGGGAGGGGGGCAGTGCTGAGGGAAGGGGAGGCCCGGCATTACTGGAGGAGAGAAGGGAGGGGGGCAGTGCTGAGGGAAGGGGAGGCCCGGCATTACTGGAGGAAAGAAGGGAGGGGGGCGGTGCTGAGGGAAGGGGAGGGCCCGGAATTACTGGAGGAGAGAAGGGAGGGGGGCAGTGCTGAGGGAAGGGTAGGACCCGGCATTACTGGAGGAGAGAAGGGAGGGGGGCAGTGCTGAGGGAAGGGAGGCCCAGCATTACTGGAGGAGAGAAGGGAGGGGGGCAGTGCTGAGGGAAGGGGAGGCCCGGCATTACTGGAGGAGAGAAGGGAGGGGGGCAGTGCTGGGGGAAGGGGAGGCCCGGCATTACTGGAGGAGAGAAGGGAGGGGAGCAGTGCTGAGGGAAGGGGAGGCCCAGCATTACTGGAGGAGAGAAGGGAGGGGGGCAGTGCTGAGGGAAGGGGAGGCCCGGCATTACTGGAGGAGAGAAGGGAGGGGGGCAGTGCTGAGGGAAGGGGAGGCCCGGCATTACTGGAGGAGAGAAGGGAGGGGGGCAGTGCTGAGGGAAGGGGAGGCCCGGCATTACTGGAGGAGAGAAGGGAGGGGGGTAGTGCTGAGGGAAGGGGAGGCCCGGCATTACTGGAGGAGATAAGGGAGGGGGGCAGTGCTGAGGAAAGGGGAGGCCCGGCATTACTGGGGGAGAGAAGGGAGGGGGGCAGGGCTGAGGGAAGGGGAGGCCCGGAATTACTGGATAAGAGAAGGGAGGGTGGCAGTGCTGAGGGAAGGGGAGGCCCGGCATTACTGGAGGAGAGAAGGGAGGGGAGCAGTGCTGAGGGAAGGGGAGGCCCAGCATTACTGGAGGAGGGAAGGGAGGGGGGCAGTGCTGAGGGAAGGGGAGGCCCGGCATTACTGGAGGAGAGTAGGGAGGGGGGCAGTGCTGAGGGAAGGGGAGGCCCGGCATTACTGGAGGAGAGAAGGGAGGGGGGCAGTGCTGAGGGAAGGGGAGGCCCGGCATTACTGGAGGAGAGAAGGGAGGGGGTAGTGCTGAGGGAAGGGGAGGGACCGGCAACACTGGAGGAGAGAAGGGAGGGGGCAGTGCTGAGGGAATGGGAGGCCCGGCATTACTGGAGGAGAGAAGGAGGGGGGCAGTGCTGAGGGAATGGGAGGCCCGGCATTACTGGAGGAGAGAAGGGAGGGGGGCAGTGCTGAGGGAAGGGGAGGCCCGGCATTACTGGAGGAGAGAATGGAGGGGGGCAGTGCTGAGGGAAGGGGAGGCCCGGCATTACTGGAGGAGAGAAGGGATGGGGGCAGTGCTGAGAGTAGGGGAGGCCCGGCATTACTGGAGGAGAGAAGGGAGGGGGGCAGTGCTGGGGAAGGGGAGGCCCGGCATTACTGGAGGAGAGAAGGGAGGGGGGCAGTGCTGGGGGAAGGGGAGGCCCGGCATTACTGGAGGAGAGAAGGGAGGGGGGCAGTGCTGAGGGAAGGGGAGGCCCAGCATTACTGGAGGAGAGAAGGGAGGGGGGCAGTGCTGAGGGAAGGGGAGGCCCGGCATTACTGGAGGAGAGAAGGGAGGGGGGTAGTGCTGAGGGAAGGGGAGGCCCGGCATTACTGGAGGAGATAAGGGAGGGGGGCAGTGCTGAGGAAAGGGGAGGCCCGGCATTACTGGGGGAGAGAAGGGAGGGGGGCAGTGCTGAGGGAAGGGGAGGCCCGGAATTACTGGATGAGAGAAGGGAGGGTGGCAGTGCTGAGGGAAGGGGAGGCCCGGCATTACTGGAGGAGAGAAGGGAGGGGAGCAGTGCTGAGGGAAGGGGAGGCCCAGCATTACTGGAGGAGGGAAGGGAGGGGGGCAGTGCTGAGGGAAGGGGAGGCCCGGCATTACTGGAGGAGAGTAGGGAGGGGGGCATTGCTGAGGGAAGGGGAGGCCCGGCATTACTGGAGGAGAGAAGGGAGGGGGGCAGTGCTGAGGGAAGGGGAGGCCCGGCATTACTGGAGGAGAGAAGGGAGGGGGTAGTGCTGAGGGAAGGGGAGGGACCGGCAACACTGGAGGAGAGAAGGGAGGGGGCAGTGCTGAGGGAATGGGAGGCCCGGCATTACTGGAGGAGAGAAGGGAGGGGGGCAGTGCTGAGGGAATGGGAGGCCCGGCATTACTGGAGGAGAGAAGGGAGGGGGGCAGTGCTGAGGGAAGGGGAGGCCCGGCATTACTGGAGGAGAGAATGGAGGGGGGCAGTGCTGAGAGTAGGGGAGGCCCGGCATTACTGGAGGAGAGAAGGGAGGGGGGCAGTGCTGAGGGAAGGGGAGGCCCGGCATTACTGGAGGAGAAAAGGGAGGGGGACAGTGCTGAGGAAAGGGGAGGCCCGGCATTACTGGAGGAGAGAAGGGAGGGGGGCAGTGCTGAGGGAAGGGGAGGCCCGGCATTACTGATGGAGAGAAGGGAGGGGGGCAGTGCTGAGGGAAGGGGAGGCCCGGCATTACTGGAGGAGAGAAGGGAGGGGGCAGTGCTGAGGGAAGGGGAGGCCCGGCATTACTGGAGGAGAGAAGGGAGGGGGCAGTGCTGAGGGAAGGGGAGGCCCGGCATTACTGGAGGAGAGAAGGGAGGGGGGCAGTGCTGAGGAAAGGGGAGCCCGGCATTACTGGGGGAGAGAAGGGAGGGGGGCAGTGCTGAGGAAAGGGGAGGCCCGGCATTACTGGGGAGAGAAGGGAGGGGGGGCAGTGCTGAGGGAAGGGAAGGCCCGGCATTACTGGATGAGAGAAGGGAGGGGGGCAGTGCTGAGGGAAGGGGAGGCCCGGCATTACTGGAGGAGAGAAGGGAGGGTGGCAGTGCTGAGGGAAGGGGAGGCCCGGCATTACTGGAGGAGGGAAGGGAGGGGGGCAGTGCTGAGAGTAGGGAGGCCCGGCATTACTGGAGGAGAGTAGGAGGGGGGCGAGGGGGGCAGTGCTGAGGGAAGGGGAGGCCCGGCATTACTGGAGGAGAGAAGGGAGGGGACAGTGCTGAAGGGGCCCGCTTCTGGAGGAGAGGGAGGGGGCAGTTGAGCAGTGCTGAGGGAGGAGCCTACTGGAGGAGGAGGGGGGCAGTGCTGAGGGAAGGGGAGGCCCGGCATTACTGGAGGAGAGAAGGGAGGGGGCAGTGCTGAGGAAGGGGAGGCCTCGGGCGATTACTGCTGAGGGAAGGGAGGGGGCAGTGCTGAGAGGAAGGGGAGGCCCGGCATACTGGAGGAAAGGTTGAGAGAGCCCGGCATTACTGGAGGAGAGAGGAGGGGGGCAGGCTGAGGAAGGGGAGGCCGAGAGAGAGGGAGGAGGGGGCAGTGCTGAGGGAAGGGGAGGCCCGGCATTACTGGAGGAGAGAGGGGGAGGCGGCTTACTGGGAGAGAAGGAGGGGGCAGTGCTGAGGGAAGGGGAGGCCCGGCATTACTGGAGGAGAGAAGGGAGGGGGGCAGTGCTGAGGGAGGCCCGGCATTCTGGAGGAGAGAAGGGAGGGGGGGCATTGCCGAGGGAAGGGAGCGGCCGGGCTAGCTGCAGGAGGGGAGGCCCGCATTACTGGAGGAGAGAAGGGAGGGGGGCCAGTGGGGAGGCCCGGCATTACTGGAGGAGAGAAGGAGGGGGGCAGTACTGAGGGAAGGGGAGGCCCGGCATTACTGGAGGAGAGAAGGGAGGGGGCAGTGCCGAGGGAAGGGGAGGCCCAGCTGAAGGGCTCATACTGAGAAGGGAGCATTCTGAGGGAGGGGAGGCCCGGCATTACTGAGGAGAGAAGGGAGGGGGCAGTGCTGAGGGAAGGGGAGGCCCGCATTACTGGAGGAGAGAAGGGAGGGGGGCAGTGCTGAGGGAAGGGGAGGCCCGGCATTACTGGAGGAGAGAAGGGAGGGGGGCAGTGCGAGGGAAGGGGGCCCGCAGAATTACTGGGGAGAGAGAAGGAGGGGGGCAGGGATGAGGGCAGCACTGGAGGAGGCCAGCAATTCTGAGGAGAGAAGGGAGGGGAGCAGTGCTGAGGGAAGGGGAGGCCCGGCATTACTGGAGGAGAGAAGGGAGGGGGGCAGTGCTGAGGGAAGGGGAGGCCCGGCATTACTGGAGGAGAGAAGGGAGGGGGGCAGTGCTGAGGGAAGGGGAGGCCCGGCATTACTGGAGGAGAGAAGGGAGGGGAGGGGGGAGTTGTGAGGAAGGGAGGCGCATCTGGCCGCTAACGGGAGGCCACGGGCATTACTGAGGGAGGAGAGAGGGGCCCGGCCATTACTGGGAGGAGAGAAGGGAGGGGGCAGGCCGAGTGCCCTGACGGAGAGAGGGAGGCCGGGCATTACTGAGGAGAGAAGGGAGCCCGGCATTACTGGAGGAGAGAAAGGGAGGGGGGGCAGTGCGAGGAAGGGGAGGCCGGCATGGCAGAGGGGGAGGAAGGGGAGGCCAGCATTACTGGAGGAGAGAAGGGAGGGGGCAGTGCTGAGGGAAGGGGAGGCCCAGCATTACTGGAGGAGAGAAGGGAGGGGGCAGTGCTGAGGAAGGGGAGGCCCGGCATTACTGGAGAGAGAAGGGAGGGGGGCAGTGCTGAGGGAAGGGGAGGCCGAATACGGAGGAGAGAAGGGAGGGGGCGGAGGGGCATTACTGAGGAGGGGAGACCGGCAGGACTGGGGAGGGGGGGGTGGGGGAGGGCATTACTGAGGAGAGAAGGGAGGGGGGCAGTGCTGAGGGAAGGGGAGGCCCGGCATTACTGAGAGAGAGGATTTTTTTTCTCTGCTGAGGGAAGGGGAGGCCCGGCATTACTGGAGGAGAGAAGGGAGGGGGGCAGTGCTGAGGGAAGGGGAGGCCCAGCATTACGGAGAGAGGCCCGCATACTGAGAGAGAGAGGCGGGGCAGTGCTGAGGGAAGGGGAGGGCCCGGCATTACTGGAGGAGAGAAGGGAGGGGGGCAGTGCTGAGGGAAGGGGAGGACCCGGCATTACTGAGGGAGAGAAGGGAGGGGGCAGCTGCCTGAGGAGAGAAGGAGGGGGCAGCTGAGGAAGGGGAGGCCCGCATTACTGGAGGAGAGAAGGGAGGGGGGCAGTGCTGAGGGAAGGGGAGGCCCGGCATTACTGGAGGAGAGAAGGGAGGGGGCAGGCTGTGAGGGAAGGGGAGGCCCGGCATTACTGGAGGAGAGAAGGGAGGGGGGCAGTGCTGAGGGAAGGGAGGCCCGGCATTACTGGAGGAGAGAAGGGAGGGGGGCAGTGCTGAGGGAAGGGGAGGCCCCGGCATTACTGGAGGAGAGAAGGGAGGGGGGCAGTGCTGAGGAAGGGAGGCCCGGCATTGAGAGAGAAGGGAGGGGGGAGGCTGAGGGAAGGGAGGCCCGGCATTACTGGAGGAGATAAGGGAGGGGGCAGTGCTGAGGAAGGGGAGGCCCGGCATTACTGGGGAGAGAAGGGAGGGGGGCAGTGCTGAGGGAAGGGAAGGCCCGGCATTACTTGATGAGAGAAGGGAGGGGGGCAGTGCTGAGGGAAGGGGAGGCCCGGCATTACTGGAGGAGAGAAGGGAGGGTGGCAGTGCTGAGGGAAGGGGAGGCCCGGCATTACTGGAGGAGGGAAGGGAGGGGGGCAGTGCTGAGAGTAGGGGAGGCCCGGCATTACTGGAGGAGAGTAGGGAGGGGGGCAGTGCTGAGGGAAGGGGAGGCCCGGCATTACTGGAGGAGAGAAGGGAGGGGGACAGTGCTGAGGAAAGGGGAGGCCCGGCATTACTGGAGGAGAGAAGGGAGGGGGGGCAGTGCTGAGGGAAGGGGAGGCCCGGCATTACTGATGGAGAGAAGGGAGGGGGGCAGTGCTGAGGGAAGGGGAGGCCCGGCATTACTGGAGGAGGGAAGGGAGGGGGGCAGTGCTGAGAGTAGGGGAGGCCCGGCATTACTGGAGGAGAGTAGGGAGGGGGGCAGTGCTGAGGGAAGGGGAGGCCCGGCATTACTGGAGGAGAGAAGGGAGGGGGGCATTGCTGAGGGAATGGGAGGCCCGGCATTACTGGAGGAGAGAAGGGAGGGGGACAGTGCTGAGGAAAGGGGAGGCCCGGCATTACTGGAGGAGAGAAGGGAGGGGGGGCAGTGCTGAGGGAAGGGGAGGCCCGGCATTACTGGAGGAGAGAAGGGAGGGGGGCAGTGCTGATGGAAGGGGAGGCCCGGCATTACTGGAGGAGAGCAGGGAGGGGGGCAGTGCTGAGGGAAGGGGAGGCCCGGCATTACTGGAGGAGAGAAGGGATGGGGGCAGTGCTGGGGGAAGGGGAGGCCCGGCATTACTGGAGGAGAGAAGGGATGGGGGCAGTGCTGAGGGAAGGGGAGGCCCGGCATTACTGGAGGAGAGAAGGGATGGGGGCAGTGCTGAGGGGAAGGGGAGGCCCGGCATTACTGGAGGAGAGAAGGGAGGGGGGCAGTGCCGAGGGAAGGGGAGGCCCGGCATTACTGGAGGAGAGAAGGGAGGGGGGCAGTGCTGAGGGAAGGGGAGGCCCGGCATTACTGGAGGAGAGAAGGGAGGGGGGCAGTGCTGAGGGAAGGGGAGGCCCGGCATTACTGGAGGAGAGAAGGGAGGGGGGCAGTGCTGAGGGAAGGGGAGGCCCGGCATTACTGGAGGAGAGAAGGGAGGGGGGGCAGTGCCGAGGGAAGGGGAGGCC
>NW_027454506.1:0-74579 GCF_040206685.1 Ascaphus truei | reverse complement strand
CGGGATCGGGCGCTGTCAAGGTAGTATGGCCGTAGGTGGAGATTGCTGTCTCATGATATCCTCTCATTCTTAAATCCATGAGCCTATATCTTGCTCCATGCATACACAGAGACTGAGAAAATGACAGGTGCACTCAAATGTACTATAGACGGAATTCTTGATGTCAGAATTCTATTTTGGAAGGTTGCATTGTGTTGAACTTTCAGAGGAAAAAACGATAGATTTCTTTGCCACTGCGGGAAAAAAGTAGTAAAAAATTTCAGAGGTGCCTATATTCAACCTCCTCCTGTTTGGATTTGAACTCACTATCTCTTCCAAGTATCAGCTTGAACACTGCACACCCCAACTCTGTGAGCCACAAGCTCACCATATAACATGCTTAGTGTTCTGAGGCCTGTATGATATATTTCTAAATGACATGGGAGGCATAAGTGTATTATTGTGACCGTTAAAAAAATACATTCTTGAAGAATTACCTTAAATGGAGAAATTAAATCAGAGACTGAGAAAATGACAGGTGCACTCAAATATACTATAGACGGAATTCTTGATGTCAGAATTCTATTTTGGAAGGTTGCATTGTGTTGAACTTTCAGAGGAAAAAACAATATATTTCTTTGCCACTCCGGGAAAAAAGTAGCAAGAAATGAAACATTTTCATTTGCTGCGAGGAATGCCATGTATATTTTCATTAGGGAAGCGAAAAATAAAAACCCCTACAGCACCTGGTATTCCCAGGCAGTCTCCCAACCCAGTACTAATCAAGCCTCACCCTGCTTAGCTTCCGAGATCTGACGGGATCGGGCGCTTTCAAGGTAGTATGGCCGTAGGTGGAGATTGCTGTCTCATGATATCCTCTCATTCTTAAATCCATGAGCCTATATCTTGCTCCATGCATACACAGAGACTGAGAAAATGACAGGTGCACTCAAATGTACTATAGACGGAATTCTTGATGTCAGAATTCTATTTTGGAAGGTTGCATTGTGTTGAACTTTCTGAGGAAAAAACGATATATTTCTTTGCCACTGCGGGAAAAAAGTAGTAAAAAATGAAACATTTTCATTTGCTGCAAGGAATGCCATGTATATTTTCATTAGGGAAGCAAAAAATAAAAACACCCACAGCACCTGGTATTCCCAGGCAGTCTCCCAACCCAGTACTAATCAAGCCTCACCCTGCTTAGCTTCCGAGATCTGACGGGATCGGGCGCTTTCAAGGTAGTATGGCCGTAGGTGGAGATTGCTGTCTCATGATATCCTCTCATTCTTAAATCCATGAGCCTATATCTTGCTCCATGCATACACAGAGACTGAGAAAATGACAGGTGCACTCAAATGTACTATAGACGGAATTCTTGATGTCAGAATTCTATTTTGGAAGGTTGCATTGTGTTGAACTTTCAGAGGAAAAAACGATATATTTCTTTGCCACTGCGGGAAAAAAGTAGCAAGAAATGAAACATTTTCATTTGCTGCGAGGAATGCCATGTATATTTTCATTAGGGAAGCGAAAAATAAAAACCCCTACAGCACCTGGTATTCCCAGGCAGTCTCCCAACCCAGTACTAATCAAGCCTCACCCTGCTTAGCTTCCGAGATCTGACGGGATCGGGCGCTGTCAAGGTAGTATGGCCGTAGGTGGAGATTGCTGTCTCATGATATCCTCTCATTCTTAAATCCATGAGCCTATATCTTGCTCCATGCATACACAGAGACTGAGAAAATGACAGGTGCACTCAAATGTACTATAGACGGAATTCTTGATGTCAGAATTCTATTTTGGAAGGTTGCATTGTGTTGAACTTTCAGAGGAAAAAACGATAGATTTCTTTGCCACTGCGGGAAAAAAGTAGTAAAAAATTTCAGAGGTGCCTATATTCAACCTCCTCCTGTTTGGATTTGAACTCACTATCTCTTCCAAGTATCAGCTTGAACACTGCACACCCCAACTCTGTGAGCCACAAGCTCACCATATAACATGCTGAGTGTTCTGAGGCCTGTATGATATATTTCTAAATGACATGGGAGGCATAAGTGTATTATTGTGACCGTTAAAAAAATACATTCTTGAAGAATTACCTTAAATGGAGAAATTAAATCAGAGACTGAGAAAATGACAGGTGCACTCAAATATACTATAGACGGAATTCTTGATGTCAAAATTCTATTTTGGAAGGTTGCATTGTGTTGAACTTTCAGAGGAAAAAACAATATATTTCTTTGCCACTCCGGGAAAAAAGTAGCAAGAAATGAAACATTTTCATTTGCTGCGAGGAATGCCATGTATATTTTCATTAGGGAAGCGAAAAATAAAAACCCCTACAGCACCTGGTATTCCCAGGCAGTCTCCCAACCCAGTACTAATCAAGCCTCACCCTGCTTAGCTTCCGAGATCTGACGGGATCGGGCGCTTTCAAGGTAGTATGGCCGTAGGTGGAGATTGCTGTCTCATGATATCCTCTCATTCTTAAATCCATGAGCCTATATCTTGCTCCATGCATACACAGAGACTGAGAAAATGACAGGTGCACTCAAATGTACTATAGACGGAATTCTTGATGTCAGAATTCTATTTTGGAAGGTTGCATTGTGTTGAACTTTCTGAGGAAAAAACAATATATTTCTTTGCCACTCCGGGAAAAAAGTAGCAAGAAATGAAACATTTTCATTTGCTGCGAGGAATGCCATGTATATTTTCATTAGGGAAGCGAAAAATAAAAACCCCTACAGCACCTGGTATTCCCAGGCAGTCTCCCAACCCAGTACTAATCAAGCCTCACCCTGCTTAGCTTCCGAGATCTGACGGGATCGGGCGCTTTCAAGGTAGTATGGCCGTAGGTGGAGATTGCTGTCTCATGATATCCTCTCATTCTTAAATCCATGAGCCTATATCTTGCTCCATGCATACACAGAGACTGAGAAAATGACAGGTGCACTCAAATGTACTATAGACGGAATTCTTGATGTCAGAATTCTATTTTGGAAGGTTGCATTGTGTTGAACTTTCAGAGGAAAAAACGATATATTTCTTTGCCACTGCGGGAAAAAAGTAGCAAGAAATGAAACATTTTCATTTGCTGCGAGGAATGCCATGTATATTTTCATTAGGGAAGCGAAAAATAAAAACCCCTACAGCACCTGGTATTCCCAGGCAGTCTCCCAACCCAGTACTAATCAAGCCTCACCCTGCTTAGCTTCCGAGATCTGACGGGATCGGGCGCTGTCAAGGTAGTATGGCCGTAGGTGGAGATTGCTGTCTCATGATATCCTCTCATTCTTAAATCCATGAGCCTATATCTTGCTCCATGCATACACAGAGACTGAGAAAATGACAGGTGCACTCAAATGTACTATAGACGGAATTCTTGATGTCAGAATTCTATTTTGGAAGGTTGCATTGTGTTGAACTTTCAGAGGAAAAAACGATATATTTCTTTGCCACTGCGGGAAAAAAGTAGCAAGAAATGAAACATTTTCATTTGCTGCGAGGAATGCCATGTATATTTTCATTAGGGAAGCGAAAAATAAAAACCCCTACAGCACCTGGTATTCCCAGGCAGTCTCCCAACCCAGTACTAATCAAGCCTCACCCTGCTTAGCTTCCGAGATCTGACGGGATCGGGCGCTGTCAAGGTAGTATGGCCGTAGGTGGAGATTGCTGTCTCATGATATCCTCTCATTCTTAAATCCATGAGCCTATATCTTGCTCCATGCATACACAGAGACTGAGAAAATGACAGGTGCACTCAAATGTACTATAGACGGAATTCTTGATGTCAGAATTCTATTTTGGAAGGTTGCATTGTGTTGAACTTTCAGAGGAAAAAACGATAGATTTCTTTGCCACTGCGGGAAAAAAGTAGCAAGAAATGAAACATTTTCATTTGCTGCGAGGAATGCCATGTATATTTTCATTAGGGAAGCGAAAAATAAAAACCCCTACAGCACCTGGTATTCCCAGGCAGTCTCCCAACCCAGTACTAATCAAGCCTCACCCTGCTTAGCTTCCGAGATCTGACGGGATCGGGCGCTGTCAAGGTAGTATGGCCGTAGGTGGAGATTGCTGTCTCATGATATCCTCTCATTCTTAAATCCATGAGCCTATATCTTGCTCCATGCATACACAGAGACTGAGAAAATGACAGGTGCACTCAAATGTACTATAGACGGAATTCTTGATGTCAGAATTCTATTTTGGAAGGTTGCATTGTGTTGAACTTTCAGAGGAAAAAACGATAGATTTCTTTGCCACTGCGGGAAAAAAGTAGCAAGAAATGAAACATTTTCATTTGCTGCGAGGAATGCCATGTATATTTTCATTAGGGAAGCGAAAAATAAAAACCCCTACAGCACCTGGTATTCCCAGGCAGTCTCCCAACCCAGTACTAATCAAGCCTCACCCTGCTTAGCTTCCGAGATCTGACGGGATCGGGCGCTGTCAAGGTAGTATGGCCGTAGGTGGAGATTGCTGTCTCATGATATCCTCTCATTCTTAAATCCATGAGCCTATATCTTGCTCCATGCATACACAGAGACTGAGAAAATGACAGGTGCACTCAAATGTACTATAGACGGAATTCTTGATGTCAGAATTCTATTTTGGAAGGTTGCATTGTGTTGAACTTTCAGAGGAAAAAACGATATATTTCTTTGCCACTGCGGGAAAAAAGTAGCAAGAAATGAAACATTTTCATTTGCTGCGAGGAATGCCATGTATATTTTCATTAGGGAAGCGAAAAATAAAAACCCCTACAGCACCTGGTATTCCCAGGCAGTCTCCCAACCCAGTACTAATCAAGCCTCACCCTGCTTAGCTTCCGAGATCTGACGGGATCGGGCGCTGTCAAGGTAGTATGGCCGTAGGTGGAGATTGCTGTCTCATGATATCCTCTCATTCTTAAATCCATGAGCCTATATCTTGCTCCATGCATACACAGAGACTGAGAAAATGACAGGTGCACTCAAATGTACTATAGACGGAATTCTTGATGTCAGAATTCTATTTTGGAAGGTTGCATTGTGTTGAACTTTCTGAGGAAAAAACGATATATTTCTTTGCCACTGCGGGAAAAAAGTAGTAAAAAATGAAACATTTTCATTTGCTGCAAGGAATGCCATGTATATTTTCATTAGGGAAGCAAAAAATAAAAACACCCACAGCACCTGGTATTCCCAGGCAGTCTCCCAACCCAGTACTAATCAAGCCTCACCCTGCTTAGCTTCCGAGATCTGACGGGATCGGGCGCTGTCAAGGTAGTATGGCCGTAGGTGGAGATTGCTGTCTCATGATATCCTCTCATTCTTAAATCCATGAGCCTATATCTTGCTCCATGCATACACAGAGACTGAGAAAATGACAGGTGCACTCAAATGTACTATAGACGGAATTCTTGATGTCAGAATTCTATTTTGGAAGGTTGCATTGTGTTGAACTTTCAGAGGAAAAAACGATAGATTTCTTTGCCACTGCGGGAAAAAAGTAGCAAGAAATGAAACATTTTCATTTGCTGCGAGGAATGCCATGTATATTTTCATTAGGGAAGCGAAAAATAAAAACCCCTACAGCACCTGGTATTCCCAGGCAGTCTCCCAACCCAGTACTAATCAAGCCTCACCCTGCTTAGCTTCCGAGATCTGACGGGATCGGGCGCTGTCAAGGTAGTATGGCCGTAGGTGGAGATTGCTGTCTCATGATATCCTCTCATTCTTAAATCCATGAGCCTATATCTTGCTCCATGCATACACAGAGACTGAGAAAATGACAGGTGCACTCAAATGTACTATAGACGGAATTCTTGATGTCAGAATTCTATTTTGGAAGGTTGCATTGTGTTGAACTTTCAGAGGAAAAAACGATAGATTTCTTTGCCACTGCGGGAAAAAAGTAGCAAGAAATGAAACATTTTCATTTGCTGCGAGGAATGCCATGTATATTTTCATTAGGGAAGCGAAAAATAAAAACCCCTACAGCACCTGGTATTCCCAGGCAGTCTCCCAACCCAGTACTAATCAAGCCTCACCCTGCTTAGCTTCCGAGATCTGACGGGATCGGGCGCTGTCAAGGTAGTATGGCCGTAGGTGGAGATTGCTGTCTCATGATATCCTCTCATTCTTAAATCCATGAGCCTATATCTTGCTCCATGCATACACAGAGACTGAGAAAATGACAGGTGCACTCAAATGTACTATAGACGGAATTCTTGATGTCAGAATTCTATTTTGGAAGGTTGCATTGTGTTGAACTTTCAGAGGAAAAAACGATATATTTCTTTGCCACTGCGGGAAAAAAGTAGCAAGAAATGAAACATTTTCATTTGCTGCGAGGAATGCCATGTATATTTTCATTAGGGAAGCGAAAAATAAAAACCCCTACAGCACCTGGTATTCCCAGGCAGTCTCCCAACCCAGTACTAATCAAGCCTCACCCTGCTTAGCTTCCGAGATCTGACGGGATCGGGCGCTGTCAAGGTAGTATGGCCGTAGGTGGAGATTGCTGTCTCATGATATCCTCTCATTCTTAAATCCATGAGCCTATATCTTGCTCCATGCATACACAGAGACTGAGAAAATGACAGGTGCACTCAAATGTACTATAGACGGAATTCTTGATGTCAGAATTCTATTTTGGAAGGTTGCATTGTGTTGAACTTTCAGAGGAAAAAACGATAGATTTCTTTGCCACTGCGGGAAAAAAGTAGCAAGAAATGAAACATTTTCATTTGCTGCGAGGAATGCCATGTATATTTTCATTAGGGAAGCGAAAAATAAAAACCCCTACAGCACCTGGTATTCCCAGGCAGTCTCCCAACCCAGTACTAATCAAGCCTCACCCTGCTTAGCTTCCGAGATCTGACGGGATCGGGCGCTGTCAAGGTAGTATGGCCGTAGGTGGAGATTGCTGTCTCATGATATCCTCTCATTCTTAAATCCATGAGCCTATATCTTGCTCCATGCATACACAGAGACTGAGAAAATGACAGGTGCACTCAAATGTACTATAGACGGAATTCTTGATGTCAGAATTCTATTTTGGAAGGTTGCATTGTGTTGAACTTTCAGAGGAAAAAACGATATATTTCTTTGCCACTGCGGGAAAAAAGTAGCAAGAAATGAAACATTTTCATTTGCTGCGAGGAATGCCATGTATATTTTCATTAGGGAAGCGAAAAATAAAAACCCCTACAGCACCTGGTATTCCCAGGCAGTCTCCCAACCCAGTACTAATCAAGCCTCACCCTGCTTAGCTTCCGAGATCTGACGGGATCGGGCGCTGTCAAGGTAGTATGGCCGTAGGTGGAGATTGCTGTCTCATGATATCCTCTCATTCTTAAATCCATGAGCCTATATCTTGCTCCATGCATACACAGAGACTGAGAAAATGACAGGTGCACTCAAATGTACTATAGACGGAATTCTTGATGTCAGAATTCTATTTTGGAAGGTTGCATTGTGTTGAACTTTCAGAGGAAAAAACGATAGATTTCTTTGCCACTGCGGGAAAAAAGTAGTAAAAAATTTCAGAGGTGCCTATATTCAACCTCCTCCTGTTTGGATTTGAACTCACTATCTCTTCCAAGTATCAGCTTGAACACTGCACACCCCAACTCTGTGAGCCACAAGCTCACCATATAACATGCTTAGTGTTCTGAGGCCTGTATGATATATTTCTAAATGACATGGGAGGCATAAGTGTATTATTGTGACCGTTAAAAAAATACATTCTTGAAGAATTACCTTAAATGGAGAAATTAAATCAGAGACTGAGAAAATGACAGGTGCACTCAAATATACTATAGACGGAATTCTTGATGTCAGAATTCTATTTTGGAAGGTTGCATTGTGTTGAACTTTCAGAGGAAAAAACAATATATTTCTTTGCCACTCCGGGAAAAAAGTAGCAAGAAATGAAACATTTTCATTTGCTGCGAGGAATGCCATGTATATTTTCATTAGGGAAGCGAAAAATAAAAACCCCTACAGCACCTGGTATTCCCAGGCAGTCTCCCAACCCAGTACTAATCAAGCCTCACCCTGCTTAGCTTCCGAGATCTGACGGGATCGGGCGCTTTCAAGGTAGTATGGCCGTAGGTGGAGATTGCTGTCTCATGATATCCTCTCATTCTTAAATCCATGAGCCTATATCTTGCTCCATGCATACACAGAGACTGAGAAAATGACAGGTGCACTCAAATGTACTATAGACGGAATTCTTGATGTCAGAATTCTATTTTGGAAGGTTGCATTGTGTTGAACTTTCTGAGGAAAAAACGATATATTTCTTTGCCACTGCGGGAAAAAAGTAGTAAAAAATGAAACATTTTCATTTGCTGCAAGGAATGCCATGTATATTTTCATTAGGGAAGCAAAAAATAAAAACACCCACAGCACCTGGTATTCCCAGGCAGTCTCCCAACCCAGTACTAATCAAGCCTCACCCTGCTTAGCTTCCGAGATCTGACGGGATCGGGCGCTTTCAAGGTAGTATGGCCGTAGGTGGAGATTGCTGTCTCATGATATCCTCTCATTCTTAAATCCATGAGCCTATATCTTGCTCCATGCATACACAGAGACTGAGAAAATGACAGGTGCACTCAAATGTACTATAGACGGAATTCTTGATTTCAGAATTCTATTTTGGAAGGTTGCATTGTGTTGAACTTTCAGAGGAAAAAACGATATATTTCTTTGCCACTGCGGGAAAAAAGTAGCAAGAAATGAAACATTTTCATTTGCTGCGAGGAATGCCATGTATATTTTCATTAGGGAAGCGAAAAATAAAAACCCCTACAGCACCTGGTATTCCCAGGCAGTCTCCCAACCCAGTACTAATCAAGCCTCACCCTGCTTAGCTTCCGAGATCTGACGGGATCGGGCGCTGTCAAGGTAGTATGGCCGTAGGTGGAGATTGCTGTCTCATGATATCCTCTCATTCTTAAATCCATGAGCCTATATCTTGCTCCATGCATACACAGAGACTGAGAAAATGACAGGTGCACTCAAATGTACTATAGACGGAATTCTTGATGTCAGAATTCTATTTTGGAAGGTTGCATTGTGTTGAACTTTCAGAGGAAAAAACGATAGATTTCTTTGCCACTGCGGGAAAAAAGTAGTAAAAAATTTCAGAGGTGCCTATATTCAACCTCCTCCTGTTTGGATTTGAACTCACTATCTCTTCCAAGTATCAGCTTGAACACTGCACACCCCAACTCTGTGAGCCACAAGCTCACCATATAACATGCTGAGTGTTCTGAGGCCTGTATGATATATTTCTAAATGACATGGGAGGCATAAGTGTATTATTGTGACCGTTAAAAAAATACATTCTTGAAGAATTACCTTAAATGGAGAAATTAAATCAGAGACTGAGAAAATGACAGGTGCACTCAAATATACTATAGACGGAATTCTTGATGTCAAAATTCTATTTTGGAAGGTTGCATTGTGTTGAACTTTCAGAGGAAAAAACAATATATTTCTTTGCCACTCCGGGAAAAAAGTAGCAAGAAATGAAACATTTTCATTTGCTGCGAGGAATGCCATGTATATTTTCATTAGGGAAGCGAAAAATAAAAACCCCTACAGCACCTGGTATTCCCAGGCAGTCTCCCAACCCAGTACTAATCAAGCCTCACCCTGCTTAGCTTCCGAGATCTGACGGGATCGGGCGCTGTCAAGGTAGTATGGCCGTAGGTGGAGATTGCTGTCTCATGATATCCTCTCATTCTTAAATCCATGAGCCTATATCTTGCTCCATGCATACACAGAGACTGAGAAAATGACAGGTGCACTCAAATGTACTATAGACGGAATTCTTGATGTCAGAATTCTATTTTGGAAGGTTGCATTGTGTTGAACTTTCAGAGGAAAAAACGATAGATTTCTTTGCCACTGCGGGAAAAAAGTAGCAAGAAATGAAACATTTTCATTTGCTGCGAGGAATGCCATGTATATTTTCATTAGGGAAGCGAAAAATAAAAACCCCTACAGCACCTGGTATTCCCAGGCAGTCTCCCAACCCAGTACTAATCAAGCCTCACCCTGCTTAGCTTCCGAGATCTGACGGGATCGGGCGCTGTCAAGGTAGTATGGCCGTAGGTGGAGATTGCTGTCTCATGATATCCTCTCATTCTTAAATCCATGAGCCTATATCTTGCTCCATGCATACACAGAGACTGAGAAAATGACAGGTGCACTCAAATGTACTATAGACGGAATTCTTGATGTCAGAATTCTATTTTGGAAGGTTGCATTGTGTTGAACTTTCAGAGGAAAAAACGATAGATTTCTTTGCCACTGCGGGAAAAAAGTAGCAAGAAATGAAACATTTTCATTTGCTGCGAGGAATGCCATGTATATTTTCATTAGGGAAGCGAAAAATAAAAACCCCTACAGCACCTGGTATTCCCAGGCAGTCTCCCAACCCAGTACTAATCAAGCCTCACCCTGCTTAGCTTCCGAGATCTGACGGGATCGGGCGCTGTCAAGGTAGTATGGCCGTAGGTGGAGATTGCTGTCTCATGATATCCTCTCATTCTTAAATCCATGAGCCTATATCTTGCTCCATGCATACACAGAGACTGAGAAAATGACAGGTGCACTCAAATGTACTATAGACGGAATTCTTGATGTCAGAATTCTATTTTGGAAGGTTGCATTGTGTTGAACTTTCAGAGGAAAAAACGATATATTTCTTTGCCACTGCGGGAAAAAAGTAGCAAGAAATGAAACATTTTCATTTGCTGCGAGGAATGCCATGTATATTTTCATTAGGGAAGCGAAAAATAAAAACCCCTACAGCACCTGGTATTCCCAGGCAGTCTCCCAACCCAGTACTAATCAAGCCTCACCCTGCTTAGCTTCCGAGATCTGACGGGATCGGGCGCTGTCAAGGTAGTATGGCCGTAGGTGGAGATTGCTGTCTCATGATATCCTCTCATTCTTAAATCCATGAGCCTATATCTTGCTCCATGCATACACAGAGACTGAGAAAATGACAGGTGCACTCAAATGTACTATAGACGGAATTCTTGATGTCAGAATTCTATTTTGGAAGGTTGCATTGTGTTGAACTTTCTGAGGAAAAAACGATATATTTCTTTGCCACTGCGGGAAAAAAGTAGTAAAAAATGAAACATTTTCATTTGCTGCAAGGAATGCCATGTATATTTTCATTAGGGAAGCAAAAAATAAAAACACCCACAGCACCTGGTATTCCCAGGCAGTCTCCCAACCCAGTACTAATCAAGCCTCACCCTGCTTAGCTTCCGAGATCTGACGGGATCGGGCGCTGTCAAGGTAGTATGGCCGTAGGTGGAGATTGCTGTCTCATGATATCCTCTCATTCTTAAATCCATGAGCCTATATCTTGCTCCATGCATACACAGAGACTGAGAAAATGACAGGTGCACTCAAATGTACTATAGACGGAATTCTTGATGTCAGAATTCTATTTTGGAAGGTTGCATTGTGTTGAACTTTCAGAGGAAAAAACGATAGATTTCTTTGCCACTGCGGGAAAAAAGTAGCAAGAAATGAAACATTTTCATTTGCTGCGAGGAATGCCATGTATATTTTCATTAGGGAAGCGAAAAATAAAAACCCCTACAGCACCTGGTATTCCCAGGCAGTCTCCCAACCCAGTACTAATCAAGCCTCACCCTGCTTAGCTTCCGAGATCTGACGGGATCGGGCGCTGTCAAGGTAGTATGGCCGTAGGTGGAGATTGCTGTCTCATGATATCCTCTCATTCTTAAATCCATGAGCCTATATCTTGCTCCATGCATACACAGAGACTGAGAAAATGACAGGTGCACTCAAATGTACTATAGACGGAATTCTTGATGTCAGAATTCTATTTTGGAAGGTTGCATTGTGTTGAACTTTCAGAGGAAAAAACGATAGATTTCTTTGCCACTGCGGGAAAAAAGTAGCAAGAAATGAAACATTTTCATTTGCTGCGAGGAATGCCATGTATATTTTCATTAGGGAAGCGAAAAATAAAAACCCCTACAGCACCTGGTATTCCCAGGCAGTCTCCCAACCCAGTACTAATCAAGCCTCACCCTGCTTAGCTTCCGAGATCTGACGGGATCGGGCGCTGTCAAGGTAGTATGGCCGTAGGTGGAGATTGCTGTCTCATGATATCCTCTCATTCTTAAATCCATGAGCCTATATCTTGCTCCATGCATACACAGAGACTGAGAAAATGACAGGTGCACTCAAATGTACTATAGACGGAATTCTTGATGTCAGAATTCTATTTTGGAAGGTTGCATTGTGTTGAACTTTCAGAGGAAAAAACGATATATTTCTTTGCCACTGCGGGAAAAAAGTAGCAAGAAATGAAACATTTTCATTTGCTGCGAGGAATGCCATGTATATTTTCATTAGGGAAGCGAAAAATAAAAACCCCTACAGCACCTGGTATTCCCAGGCAGTCTCCCAACCCAGTACTAATCAAGCCTCACCCTGCTTAGCTTCCGAGATCTGACGGGATCGGGCGCTGTCAAGGTAGTATGGCCGTAGGTGGAGATTGCTGTCTCATGATATCCTCTCATTCTTAAATCCATGAGCCTATATCTTGCTCCATGCATACACAGAGACTGAGAAAATGACAGGTGCACTCAAATGTACTATAGACGGAATTCTTGATGTCAGAATTCTATTTTGGAAGGTTGCATTGTGTTGAACTTTCAGAGGAAAAAACGATAGATTTCTTTGCCACTGCGGGAAAAAAGTAGCAAGAAATGAAACATTTTCATTTGCTGCGAGGAATGCCATGTATATTTTCATTAGGGAAGCGAAAAATAAAAACCCCTACAGCACCTGGTATTCCCAGGCAGTCTCCCAACCCAGTACTAATCAAGCCTCACCCTGCTTAGCTTCCGAGATCTGACGGGATCGGGCGCTGTCAAGGTAGTATGGCCGTAGGTGGAGATTGCTGTCTCATGATATCCTCTCATTCTTAAATCCATGAGCCTATATCTTGCTCCATGCATACACAGAGACTGAGAAAATGACAGGTGCACTCAAATGTACTATAGACGGAATTCTTGATGTCAGAATTCTATTTTGGAAGGTTGCATTGTGTTGAACTTTCAGAGGAAAAAACGATATATTTCTTTGCCACTGCGGGAAAAAAGTAGCAAGAAATGAAACATTTTCATTTGCTGCGAGGAATGCCATGTATATTTTCATTAGGGAAGCGAAAAATAAAAACCCCTACAGCACCTGGTATTCCCAGGCAGTCTCCCAACCCAGTACTAATCAAGCCTCACCCTGCTTAGCTTCCGAGATCTGACGGGATCGGGCGCTGTCAAGGTAGTATGGCCGTAGGTGGAGATTGCTGTCTCATGATATCCTCTCATTCTTAAATCCATGAGCCTATATCTTGCTCCATGCATACACAGAGACTGAGAAAATGACAGGTGCACTCAAATGTACTATAGACGGAATTCTTGATGTCAGAATTCTATTTTGGAAGGTTGCATTGTGTTGAACTTTCAGAGGAAAAAACGATAGATTTCTTTGCCACTGCGGGAAAAAAGTAGTAAAAAATTTCAGAGGTGCCTATATTCAACCTCCTCCTGTTTGGATTTGAACTCACTATCTCTTCCAAGTATCAGCTTCAACACTGCACACCCCAACTCTGTGAGCCACAAGCTCACCATATAACATGCTTAGTGTTCTGAGGCCTGTATGATATATTTCTAAATGACATGGGAGGCATAAGTGTATTATTGTGACCGTTAAAAAAATACATTCTTGAAGAATTACCTTAAATGGAGAAATTAAATCAGAGACTGAGAAAATGACAGGTGCACTCAAATATACTATAGACGGAATTCTTGATGTCAGAATTCTATTTTGGAAGGTTGCATTGTGTTGAACTTTCAGAGGAAAAAACAATATATTTCTTTGCCACTCCGGGAAAAAAGTAGCAAGAAATGAAACATTTTCATTTGCTGCGAGGAATGCCATGTATATTTTCATTAGGGAAGCGAAAAATAAAAACCCCTACAGCACCTGGTATTCCCAGGCAGTCTCCCAACCCAGTACTAATCAAGCCTCACCCTGCTTAGCTTCCGAGATCTGACGGGATCGGGCGCTTTCAAGGTAGTATGGCCGTAGGTGGAGATTGCTGTCTCATGATATCCTCTCATTCTTAAATCCATGAGCCTATATCTTGCTCCATGCATACACAGAGACTGAGAAAATGACAGGTGCACTCAAATGTACTATAGACGGAATTCTTGATGTCAGAATTCTATTTTGGAAGGTTGCATTGTGTTGAACTTTCTGAGGAAAAAACGATATATTTCTTTGCCACTGCGGGAAAAAAGTAGTAAAAAATGAAACATTTTCATTTGCTGCAAGGAATGCCATGTATATTTTCATTAGGGAAGCAAAAAATAAAAACACCCACAGCACCTGGTATTCCCAGGCAGTCTCCCAACCCAGTACTAATCAAGCCTCACCCTGCTTAGCTTCCGAGATCTGACGGGATCGGGCGCTGTCAAGGTAGTATGGCCGTAGGTGGAGATTGCTGTCTCATGATATCCTCTCATTCTTAAATCCATGAGCCTATATCTTGCTCCATGCATACACAGAGACTGAGAAAATGACAGGTGCACTCAAATGTACTATAGACGGAATTCTTGATGTCAGAATTCTATTTTGGAAGGTTGCATTGTGTTGAACTTTCAGAGGAAAAAACGATATATTTCTTTGCCACTGCGGGAAAAAAGTAGCAAGAAATGAAACATTTTCATTTGCTGCGAGGAATGCCATGTATATTTTCATTAGGGAAGCGAAAAATAAAAACCCCTACAGCACCTGGTATTCCCAGGCAGTCTCCCAACCCAGTACTAATCAAGCCTCACCCTGCTTAGCTTCCGAGATCTGACGGGATCGGGCGCTGTCAAGGTAGTATGGCCGTAGGTGGAGATTGCTGTCTCATGATATCCTCTCATTCTTAAATCCATGAGCCTATATCTTGCTCCATGCATACACAGAGACTGAGAAAATGACAGGTGCACTCAAATGTACTATAGACGGAATTCTTGATGTCAGAATTCTATTTTGGAAGGTTGCATTGTGTTGAACTTTCAGAGGAAAAAACGATATATTTCTTTGCCACTGCGGGAAAAAAGTAGCAAGAAATGAAACATTTTCATTTGCTGCGAGGAATGCCATGTATATTTTCATTAGGGAAGCGAAAAATAAAAACCCCTACAGCACCTGGTATTCCCAGGCAGTCTCCCAACCCAGTACTAATCAAGCCTCACCCTGCTTAGCTTCCGAGATCTGACGGGATCGGGCGCTGTCAAGGTAGTATGGCCGTAGGTGGAGATTGCTGTCTCATGATATCCTCTCATTCTTAAATCCATGAGCCTATATCTTGCTCCATGCATACACAGAGACTGAGAAAATGACAGGTGCACTCAAATGTACTATAGACGGAATTCTTGATGTCAGAATTCTATTTTGGAAGGTTGCATTGTGTTGAACTTTCAGAGGAAAAAACGATAGATTTCTTTGCCACTGCGGGAAAAAAGTAGCAAGAAATGAAACATTTTCATTTGCTGCGAGGAATGCCATGTATATTTTCATTAGGGAAGCGAAAAATAAAAACCCCTACAGCACCTGGTATTCCCAGGCAGTCTCCCAACCCAGTACTAATCAAGCCTCACCCTGCTTAGCTTCCGAGATCTGACGGGATCGGGCGCTGTCAAGGTAGTATGGCCGTAGGTGGAGATTGCTGTCTCATGATATCCTCTCATTCTTAAATCCATGAGCCTATATCTTGCTCCATGCATACACAGAGACTGAGAAAATGACAGGTGCACTCAAATGTACTATAGACGGAATTCTTGATGTCAGAATTCTATTTTGGAAGGTTGCATTGTGTTGAACTTTCAGAGGAAAAAACGATAGATTTCTTTGCCACTGCGGGAAAAAAGTAGCAAGAAATGAAACATTTTCATTTGCTGCGAGGAATGCCATGTATATTTTCATTAGGGAAGCGAAAAATAAAAACCCCTACAGCACCTGGTATTCCCAGGCAGTCTCCCAACCCAGTACTAATCAAGCCTCACCCTGCTTAGCTTCCGAGATCTGACGGGATCGGGCGCTGTCAAGGTAGTATGGCCGTAGGTGGAGATTGCTGTCTCATGATATCCTCTCATTCTTAAATCCATGAGCCTATATCTTGCTCCATGCATACACAGAGACTGAGAAAATGACAGGTGCACTCAAATGTACTATAGACGGAATTCTTGATGTCAGAATTCTATTTTGGAAGGTTGCATTGTGTTGAACTTTCAGAGGAAAAAACGATAGATTTCTTTGCCACTGCGGGAAAAAAGTAGTAAAAAATTTCAGAGGTGCCTATATTCAACCTCCTCCTGTTTGGATTTGAACTCACTATCTCTTCCAAGTATCAGCTTGAACACTGCACACCCCAACTCTGTGAGCCACAAGCTCACCATATAACATGCTTAGTGTTCTGAGGCCTGTATGATATATTTCTAAATGACATGGGAGGCATAAGTGTATTATTGTGACCGTTAAAAAAATACATTCTTGAAGAATTACCTTAAATGGAGAAATTAAATCAGAGACTGAGAAAATGACAGGTGCACTCAAATATACTATAGACGGAATTCTTGATGTCAGAATTCTATTTTGGAAGGTTGCATTGTGTTGAACTTTCAGAGGAAAAAACAATATATTTCTTTGCCACTCCGGGAAAAAAGTAGCAAGAAATGAAACATTTTCATTTGCTGCGAGGAATGCCATGTATATTTTCATTAGGGAAGCGAAAAATAAAAACCCCTACAGCACCTGGTATTCCCAGGCAGTCTCCCAACCCAGTACTAATCAAGCCTCACCCTGCTTAGCTTCCGAGATCTGACGGGATCGGGCGCTTTCAAGGTAGTATGGCCGTAGGTGGAGATTGCTGTCTCATGATATCCTCTCATTCTTAAATCCATGAGCCTATATCTTGCTCCATGCATACACAGAGACTGAGAAAATGACAGGTGCACTCAAATGTACTATAGACGGAATTCTTGATGTCAGAATTCTATTTTGGAAGGTTGCATTGTGTTGAACTTTCTGAGGAAAAAACGATATATTTCTTTGCCACTGCGGGAAAAAAGTAGTAAAAAATGAAACATTTTCATTTGCTGCAAGGAATGCCATGTATATTTTCATTAGGGAAGCAAAAAATAAAAACACCCACAGCACCTGGTATTCCCAGGCAGTCTCCCAACCCAGTACTAATCAAGCCTCACCCTGCTTAGCTTCCGAGATCTGACGGGATCGGGCGCTTTCAAGGTAGTATGGCCGTAGGTGGAGATTGCTGTCTCATGATATCCTCTCATTCTTAAATCCATGAGCCTATATCTTGCTCCATGCATACACAGAGACTGAGAAAATGACAGGTGCACTCAAATGTACTATAGACGGAATTCTTGATGTCAGAATTCTATTTTGGAAGGTTGCATTGTGTTGAACTTTCAGAGGAAAAAACGATATATTTCTTTGCCACTGCGGGAAAAAAGTAGCAAGAAATGAAACATTTTCATTTGCTGCGAGGAATGCCATGTATATTTTCATTAGGGAAGCGAAAAATAAAAACCCCTACAGCACCTGGTATTCCCAGGCAGTCTCCCAACCCAGTACTAATCAAGCCTCACCCTGCTTAGCTTCCGAGATCTGACGGGATCGGGCGCTGTCAAGGTAGTATGGCCGTAGGTGGAGATTGCTGTCTCATGATATCCTCTCATTCTTAAATCCATGAGCCTATATCTTGCTCCATGCATACACAGAGACTGAGAAAATGACAGGTGCACTCAAATGTACTATAGACGGAATTCTTGATGTCAGAATTCTATTTTGGAAGGTTGCATTGTGTTGAACTTTCAGAGGAAAAAACGATAGATTTCTTTGCCACTGCGGGAAAAAAGTAGTAAAAAATTTCAGAGGTGCCTATATTCAACCTCCTCCTGTTTGGATTTGAACTCACTATCTCTTCCAAGTATCAGCTTGAACACTGCACACCCCAACTCTGTGAGCCACAAGCTCACCATATAACATGCTGAGTGTTCTGAGGCCTGTATGATATATTTCTAAATGACATGGGAGGCATAAGTGTATTATTGTGACCGTTAAAAAAATACATTCTTGAAGAATTACCTTAAATGGAGAAATTAAATCAGAGACTGAGAAAATGACAGGTGCACTCAAATATACTATAGACGGAATTCTTGATGTCAAAATTCTATTTTGGAAGGTTGCATTGTGTTGAACTTTCAGAGGAAAAAACAATATATTTCTTTGCCACTCCGGGAAAAAAGTAGCAAGAAATGAAACATTTTCATTTGCTGCGAGGAATGCCATGTATATTTTCATTAGGGAAGCGAAAAATAAAAACCCCTACAGCACCTGGTATTCCCAGGCAGTCTCCCAACCCAGTACTAATCAAGCCTCACCCTGCTTAGCTTCCGAGATCTGACGGGATCGGGCGCTGTCAAGGTAGTATGGCCGTAGGTGGAGATTGCTGTCTCATGATATCCTCTCATTCTTAAATCCATGAGCCTATATCTTGCTCCATGCATACACAGAGACTGAGAAAATGACAGGTGCACTCAAATGTACTATAGACGGAATTCTTGATGTCAGAATTCTATTTTGGAAGGTTGCATTGTGTTGAACTTTCAGAGGAAAAAACGATAGATTTCTTTGCCACTGCGGGAAAAAAGTAGCAAGAAATGAAACATTTTCATTTGCTGCGAGGAATGCCATGTATATTTTCATTAGGGAAGCGAAAAATAAAAACCCCTACAGCACCTGGTATTCCCAGGCAGTCTCCCAACCCAGTACTAATCAAGCCTCACCCTGCTTAGCTTCCGAGATCTGACGGGATCGGGCGCTGTCAAGGTAGTATGGCCGTAGGTGGAGATTGCTGTCTCATGATATCCTCTCATTCTTAAATCCATGAGCCTATATCTTGCTCCATGCATACACAGAGACTGAGAAAATGACAGGTGCACTCAAATGTACTATAGACGGAATTCTTGATGTCAGAATTCTATTTTGGAAGGTTGCATTGTGTTGAACTTTCAGAGGAAAAAACGATAGATTTCTTTGCCACTGCGGGAAAAAAGTAGCAAGAAATGAAACATTTTCATTTGCTGCGAGGAATGCCATGTATATTTTCATTAGGGAAGCGAAAAATAAAAACCCCTACAGCACCTGGTATTCCCAGGCAGTCTCCCAACCCAGTACTAATCAAGCCTCACCCTGCTTAGCTTCCGAGATCTGACGGGATCGGGCGCTGTCAAGGTAGTATGGCCGTAGGTGGAGATTGCTGTCTCATGATATCCTCTCATTCTTAAATCCATGAGCCTATATCTTGCTCCATGCATACACAGAGACTGAGAAAATGACAGGTGCACTCAAATGTACTATAGACGGAATTCTTGATGTCAGAATTCTATTTTGGAAGGTTGCATTGTGTTGAACTTTCAGAGGAAAAAACGATATATTTCTTTGCCACTGCGGGAAAAAAGTAGCAAGAAATGAAACATTTTCATTTGCTGCGAGGAATGCCATGTATATTTTCATTAGGGAAGCGAAAAATAAAAACCCCTACAGCACCTGGTATTCCCAGGCAGTCTCCCAACCCAGTACTAATCAAGCCTCACCCTGCTTAGCTTCCGAGATCTGACGGGATCGGGCGCTGTCAAGGTAGTATGGCCGTAGGTGGAGATTGCTGTCTCATGATATCCTCTCATTCTTAAATCCATGAGCCTATATCTTGCTCCATGCATACACAGAGACTGAGAAAATGACAGGTGCACTCAAATGTACTATAGACGGAATTCTTGATGTCAGAATTCTATTTTGGAAGGTTGCATTGTGTTGAACTTTCTGAGGAAAAAACGATATATTTCTTTGCCACTGCGGGAAAAAAGTAGTAAAAAATGAAACATTTTCATTTGCTGCAAGGAATGCCATGTATATTTTCATTAGGGAAGCAAAAAATAAAAACACCCACAGCACCTGGTATTCCCAGGCAGTCTCCCAACCCAGTACTAATCAAGCCTCACCCTGCTTAGCTTCCGAGATCTGACGGGATCGGGCGCTGTCAAGGTAGTATGGCCGTAGGTGGAGATTGCTGTCTCATGATATCCTCTCATTCTTAAATCCATGAGCCTATATCTTGCTCCATGCATACACAGAGACTGAGAAAATGACAGGTGCACTCAAATGTACTATAGACGGAATTCTTGATGTCAGAATTCTATTTTGGAAGGTTGCATTGTGTTGAACTTTCAGAGGAAAAAACGATAGATTTCTTTGCCACTGCGGGAAAAAAGTAGCAAGAAATGAAACATTTTCATTTGCTGCGAGGAATGCCATGTATATTTTCATTAGGGAAGCGAAAAATAAAAACCCCTACAGCACCTGGTATTCCCAGGCAGTCTCCCAACCCAGTACTAATCAAGCCTCACCCTGCTTAGCTTCCGAGATCTGACGGGATCGGGCGCTGTCAAGGTAGTATGGCCGTAGGTGGAGATTGCTGTCTCATGATATCCTCTCATTCTTAAATCCATGAGCCTATATCTTGCTCCATGCATACACAGAGACTGAGAAAATGACAGGTGCACTCAAATGTACTATAGACGGAATTCTTGATGTCAGAATTCTATTTTGGAAGGTTGCATTGTGTTGAACTTTCAGAGGAAAAAACGATAGATTTCTTTGCCACTGCGGGAAAAAAGTAGCAAGAAATGAAACATTTTCATTTGCTGCGAGGAATGCCATGTATATTTTCATTAGGGAAGCGAAAAATAAAAACCCCTACAGCACCTGGTATTCCCAGGCAGTCTCCCAACCCAGTACTAATCAAGCCTCACCCTGCTTAGCTTCCGAGATCTGACGGGATCGGGCGCTGTCAAGGTAGTATGGCCGTAGGTGGAGATTGCTGTCTCATGATATCCTCTCATTCTTAAATCCATGAGCCTATATCTTGCTCCATGCATACACAGAGACTGAGAAAATGACAGGTGCACTCAAATGTACTATAGACGGAATTCTTGATGTCAGAATTCTATTTTGGAAGGTTGCATTGTGTTGAACTTTCAGAGGAAAAAACGATATATTTCTTTGCCACTGCGGGAAAAAAGTAGCAAGAAATGAAACATTTTCATTTGCTGCGAGGAATGCCATGTATATTTTCATTAGGGAAGCGAAAAATAAAAACCCCTACAGCACCTGGTATTCCCAGGCAGTCTCCCAACCCAGTACTAATCAAGCCTCACCCTGCTTAGCTTCCGAGATCTGACGGGATCGGGCGCTGTCAAGGTAGTATGGCCGTAGGTGGAGATTGCTGTCTCATGATATCCTCTCATTCTTAAATCCATGAGCCTATATCTTGCTCCATGCATACACAGAGACTGAGAAAATGACAGGTGCACTCAAATGTACTATAGACGGAATTCTTGATGTCAGAATTCTATTTTGGAAGGTTGCATTGTGTTGAACTTTCAGAGGAAAAAACGATAGATTTCTTTGCCACTGCGGGAAAAAAGTAGCAAGAAATGAAACATTTTCATTTGCTGCGAGGAATGCCATGTATATTTTCATTAGGGAAGCGAAAAATAAAAACCCCTACAGCACCTGGTATTCCCAGGCAGTCTCCCAACCCAGTACTAATCAAGCCTCACCCTGCTTAGCTTCCGAGATCTGACGGGATCGGGCGCTGTCAAGGTAGTATGGCCGTAGGTGGAGATTGCTGTCTCATGATATCCTCTCATTCTTAAATCCATGAGCCTATATCTTGCTCCATGCATACACAGAGACTGAGAAAATGACAGGTGCACTCAAATGTACTATAGACGGAATTCTTGATGTCAGAATTCTATTTTGGAAGGTTGCATTGTGTTGAACTTTCAGAGGAAAAAACGATATATTTCTTTGCCACTGCGGGAAAAAAGTAGCAAGAAATGAAACATTTTCATTTGCTGCGAGGAATGCCATGTATATTTTCATTAGGGAAGCGAAAAATAAAAACCCCTACAGCACCTGGTATTCCCAGGCAGTCTCCCAACCCAGTACTAATCAAGCCTCACCCTGCTTAGCTTCCGAGATCTGACGGGATCGGGCGCTGTCAAGGTAGTATGGCCGTAGGTGGAGATTGCTGTCTCATGATATCCTCTCATTCTTAAATCCATGAGCCTATATCTTGCTCCATGCATACACAGAGACTGAGAAAATGACAGGTGCACTCAAATGTACTATAGACGGAATTCTTGATGTCAGAATTCTATTTTGGAAGGTTGCATTGTGTTGAACTTTCAGAGGAAAAAACGATAGATTTCTTTGCCACTGCGGGAAAAAAGTAGCAAGAAATGAAACATTTTCATTTGCTGCGAGGAATGCCATGTATATTTTCATTAGGGAAGCGAAAAATAAAAACCCCTACAGCACCTGGTATTCCCAGGCAGTCTCCCAACCCAGTACTAATCAAGCCTCACCCTGCTTAGCTTCCGAGATCTGACGGGATCGGGCGCTGTCAAGGTAGTATGGCCGTAGGTGGAGATTGCTGTCTCATGATATCCTCTCATTCTTAAATCCATGAGCCTATATCTTGCTCCATGCATACACAGAGACTGAGA
This sequence comes from Ascaphus truei, assembly GCF_040206685.1. Lineage (NCBI taxonomy): Eukaryota > Metazoa > Chordata > Amphibia > Anura > Ascaphidae > Ascaphus > Ascaphus truei. Next base: position 51,886 of record NW_027454506.1, on the reverse strand, counting down.
AAATGACAGGTGCACTCAAATGTACTATAGACGGAATTCTTGATGTCAGAATTCTATTTTGGAAGGTTGCATTGTGTTGAACTTTCAGAGGAAAAAACGATAGATTTCTTTGCCACTGCGGGAAAAAAGTAGCAAGAAATGAAACATTTTCATTTGCTGCGAGGAATGCCATGTATATTTTCATTAGGGAAGCGAAAAATAAAAACCCCTACAGCACCTGGTATTCCCAGGCAGTCTCCCAACCCAGTACTAATCAAGCCTCACCCTGCTTAGCTTCCGAGATCTGACGGGATCGGGCGCTGTCAAGGTAGTATGGCCGTAGGTGGAGATTGCTGTCTCATGATATCCTCTCATTCTTAAATCCATGAGCCTATATCTTGCTCCATGCATACACAGAGACTGAGAAAATGACAGGTGCACTCAAATGTACTATAGACGGAATTCTTGATGTCAGAATTCTATTTTGGAAGGTTGCATTGTGTTGAACTTTCAGAGGAAAAAACGATATATTTCTTTGCCACTGCGGGAAAAAAGTAGCAAGAAATGAAACATTTTCATTTGCTGCGAGGAATGCCATGTATATTTTCATTAGGGAAGCGAAAAATAAAAACCCCTACAGCACCTGGTATTCCCAGGCAGTCTCCCAACCCAGTACTAATCAAGCCTCACCCTGCTTAGCTTCCGAGATCTGACGGGATCGGGCGCTGTCAAGGTAGTATGGCCGTAGGTGGAGATTGCTGTCTCATGATATCCTCTCATTCTTAAATCCATGAGCCTATATCTTGCTCCATGCATACACAGAGACTGAGAAAATGACAGGTGCACTCAAATGTACTATAGACGGAATTCTTGATGTCAGAATTCTATTTTGGAAGGTTGCATTGTGTTGAACTTTCAGAGGAAAAAACGATAGATTTCTTTGCCACTGCGGGAAAAAAGTAGTAAAAAATTTCAGAGGTGCCTATATTCAACCTCCTCCTGTTTGGATTTGAACTCACTATCTCTTCCAAGTATCAGCTTGAACACTGCACACCCCAACTCTGTGAGCCACAAGCTCACCATATAACATGCTTAGTGTTCTGAGGCCTGTATGATATATTTCTAAATGACATGGGAGGCATAAGTGTATTATTGTGACCGTTAAAAAAATACATTCTTGAAGAATTACCTTAAATGGAGAAATTAAATCAGAGACTGAGAAAATGACAGGTGCACTCAAATATACTATAGACGGAATTCTTGATGTCAGAATTCTATTTTGGAAGGTTGCATTGTGTTGAACTTTCAGAGGAAAAAACAATATATTTCTTTGCCACTCCGGGAAAAAAGTAGCAAGAAATGAAACATTTTCATTTGCTGCGAGGAATGCCATGTATATTTTCATTAGGGAAGCGAAAAATAAAAACCCCTACAGCACCTGGTATTCCCAGGCAGTCTCCCAACCCAGTACTAATCAAGCCTCACCCTGCTTAGCTTCCGAGATCTGACGGGATCGGGCGCTTTCAAGGTAGTATGGCCGTAGGTGGAGATTGCTGTCTCATGATATCCTCTCATTCTTAAATCCATGAGCCTATATCTTGCTCCATGCATACACAGAGACTGAGAAAATGACAGGTGCACTCAAATGTACTATAGACGGAATTCTTGATGTCAGAATTCTATTTTGGAAGGTTGCATTGTGTTGAACTTTCTGAGGAAAAAACGATATATTTCTTTGCCACTGCGGGAAAAAAGTAGTAAAAAATGAAACATTTTCATTTGCTGCAAGGAATGCCATGTATATTTTCATTAGGGAAGCAAAAAATAAAAACACCCACAGCACCTGGTATTCCCAGGCAGTCTCCCAACCCAGTACTAATCAAGCCTCACCCTGCTTAGCTTCCGAGATCTGACGGGATCGGGCGCTTTCAAGGTAGTATGGCCGTAGGTGGAGATTGCTGTCTCATGATATCCTCTCATTCTTAAATCCATGAGCCTATATCTTGCTCCATGCATACACAGAGACTGAGAAAATGACAGGTGCACTCAAATGTACTATAGACGGAATTCTTGATGTCAGAATTCTATTTTGGAAGGTTGCATTGTGTTGAACTTTCAGAGGAAAAAACGATATATTTCTTTGCCACTGCGGGAAAAAAGTAGCAAGAAATGAAACATTTTCATTTGCTGCGAGGAATGCCATGTATATTTTCATTAGGGAAGCGAAAAATAAAAACCCCTACAGCACCTGGTATTCCCAGGCAGTCTCCCAACCCAGTACTAATCAAGCCTCACCCTGCTTAGCTTCCGAGATCTGACGGGATCGGGCGCTGTCAAGGTAGTATGGCCGTAGGTGGAGATTGCTGTCTCATGATATCCTCTCATTCTTAAATCCATGAGCCTATATCTTGCTCCATGCATACACAGAGACTGAGAAAATGACAGGTGCACTCAAATGTACTATAGACGGAATTCTTGATGTCAGAATTCTATTTTGGAAGGTTGCATTGTGTTGAACTTTCAGAGGAAAAAACGATAGATTTCTTTGCCACTGCGGGAAAAAAGTAGTAAAAAATTTCAGAGGTGCCTATATTCAACCTCCTCCTGTTTGGATTTGAACTCACTATCTCTTCCAAGTATCAGCTTGAACACTGCACACCCCAACTCTGTGAGCCACAAGCTCACCATATAACATGCTGAGTGTTCTGAGGCCTGTATGATATATTTCTAAATGACATGGGAGGCATAAGTGTATTATTGTGACCGTTAAAAAAATACATTCTTGAAGAATTACCTTAAATGGAGAAATTAAATCAGAGACTGAGAAAATGACAGGTGCACTCAAATATACTATAGACGGAATTCTTGATGTCAAAATTCTATTTTGGAAGGTTGCATTGTGTTGAACTTTCAGAGGAAAAAACAATATATTTCTTTGCCACTCCGGGAAAAAAGTAGCAAGAAATGAAACATTTTCATTTGCTGCGAGGAATGCCATGTATATTTTCATTAGGGAAGCGAAAAATAAAAACCCCTACAGCACCTGGTATTCCCAGGCAGTCTCCCAACCCAGTACTAATCAAGCCTCACCCTGCTTAGCTTCCGAGATCTGACGGGATCGGGCGCTTTCAAGGTAGTATGGCCGTAGGTGGAGATTGCTGTCTCATGATATCCTCTCATTCTTAAATCCATGAGCCTATATCTTGCTCCATGCATACACAGAGACTGAGAAAATGACAGGTGCACTCAAATGTACTATAGACGGAATTCTTGATGTCAGAATTCTATTTTGGAAGGTTGCATTGTGTTGAACTTTCTGAGGAAAAAACAATATATTTCTTTGCCACTCCGGGAAAAAAGTAGCAAGAAATGAAACATTTTCATTTGCTGCGAGGAATGCCATGTATATTTTCATTAGGGAAGCGAAAAATAAAAACCCCTACAGCACCTGGTATTCCCAGGCAGTCTCCCAACCCAGTACTAATCAAGCCTCACCCTGCTTAGCTTCCGAGATCTGACGGGATCGGGCGCTTTCAAGGTAGTATGGCCGTAGGTGGAGATTGCTGTCTCATGATATCCTCTCATTCTTAAATCCATGAGCCTATATCTTGCTCCATGCATACACAGAGACTGAGAAAATGACAGGTGCACTCAAATGTACTATAGACGGAATTCTTGATGTCAGAATTCTATTTTGGAAGGTTGCATTGTGTTGAACTTTCAGAGGAAAAAACGATATATTTCTTTGCCACTGCGGGAAAAAAGTAGCAAGAAATGAAACATTTTCATTTGCTGCGAGGAATGCCATGTATATTTTCATTAGGGAAGCGAAAAATAAAAACCCCTACAGCACCTGGTATCCCCAGGCAGTCTCCCAACCCAGTACTAATCAAGCCTCACCCTGCTTAGCTTCCGAGATCTGACGGGATCGGGCGCTGTCAAGGTAGTATGGCCGTAGGTGGAGATTGCTGTCTCATGATATCCTCTCATTCTTAAATCCATGAGCCTATATCTTGCTCCATGCATACACAGAGACTGAGAAAATGACAGGTGCACTCAAATGTACTATAGACGGAATTCTTGATGTCAGAATTCTATTTTGGAAGGTTGCATTGTGTTGAACTTTCAGAGGAAAAAACGATAGATTTCTTTGCCACTGCGGGAAAAAAGTAGTAAAAAATTTCAGAGGTGCCTATATTCAACCTCCTCCTGTTTGGATTTGAACTCACTATCTCTTCCAAGTATCAGCTTGAACACTGCACACCCCAACTCTGTGAGCCACAAGCTCACCATATAACATGCTGAGTGTTCTGAGGCCTGTATGATATATTTCTAAATGACATGGGAGGCATAAGTGTATTATTGTGACCGTTAAAAAAATACATTCTTGAAGAATTACCTTAAATGGAGAAATTAAATCAGAGACTGAGAAAATGACAGGTGCACTCAAATATACTATAGACGGAATTCTTGATGTCAAAATTCTATTTTGGAAGGTTGCATTGTGTTGAACTTTCAGAGGAAAAAACAATATATTTCTTTGCCACTCCGGGAAAAAAGTAGCAAGAAATGAAACATTTTCATTTGCTGCGAGGAATGCCATGTATATTTTCATTAGGGAAGCGAAAAATAAAAACCCCTACAGCACCTGGTATTCCCAGGCAGTCTCCCAACCCAGTACTAATCAAGCCTCACCCTGCTTAGCTTCCGAGATCTGACGGGATCGGGCGCTTTCAAGGTAGTATGGCCGTAGGTGGAGATTGCTGTCTCATGATATCCTCTCATTCTTAAATCCATGAGCCTATATCTTGCTCCATGCATACACAGAGACTGAGAAAATGACAGGTGCACTCAAATGTACTATAGACGGAATTCTTGATGTCAGAATTCTATTTTGGAAGGTTGCATTGTGTTGAACTTTCTGAGGAAAAAACAATATATTTCTTTGCCACTCCGGGAAAAAAGTAGCAAGAAATGAAACATTTTCATTTGCTGCGAGGAATGCCATGTATATTTTCATTAGGGAAGCGAAAAATAAAAACCCCTACAGCACCTGGTATTCCCAGGCAGTCTCCCAACCCAGTACTAATCAAGCCTCACCCTGCTTAGCTTCCGAGATCTGACGGGATCGGGCGCTGTCAAGGTAGTATGGCCGTAGGTGGAGATTGCTGTCTCATGATATCCTCTCATTCTTAAATCCATGAGCCTATATCTTGCTCCATGCATACACAGAGACTGAGAAAATGACAGGTGCACTCAAATGTACTATAGACGGAATTCTTGATGTCAGAATTCTATTTTGGAAGGTTGCATTGTGTTGAACTTTCTGAGGAAAAAACGATATATTTCTTTGCCACTGCGGGAAAAAAGTAGTAAAAAATGAAACATTTTCATTTGCTGCAAGGAATGCCATGTATATTTTCATTAGGGAAGCAAAAAATAAAAACACCCACAGCACCTGGTATTCCCAGGCAGTCTCCCAACCCAGTACTAATCAAGCCTCACCCTGCTTAGCTTCCGAGATCTGACGGGATCGGGCGCTTTCAAGGTAGTATGGCCGTAGGTGGAGATTGCTGTCTCATGATATCCTCTCATTCTTAAATCCATGAGCCTATATCTTGCTCCATGCATACACAGAGACTGAGAAAATGACAGGTGCACTCAAATGTACTATAGACGGAATTCTTGATGTCAGAATTCTATTTTGGAAGGTTGCATTGTGTTGAACTTTCAGAGGAAAAAACGATATATTTCTTTGCCACTGCGGGAAAAAAGTAGCAAGAAATGAAACATTTTCATTTGCTGCGAGGAATGCCATGTATATTTTCATTAGGGAAGCGAAAAATAAAAACCCCTACAGCACCTGGTATTCCCAGGCAGTCTCCCAACCCAGTACTAATCAAGCCTCACCCTGCTTAGCTTCCGAGATCTGACGGGATCGGGCGCTGTCAAGGTAGTATGGCCGTAGGTGGAGATTGCTGTCTCATGATATCCTCTCATTCTTAAATCCATGAGCCTATATCTTGCTCCATGCATACACAGAGACTGAGAAAATGACAGGTGCACTCAAATGTACTATAGACGGAATTCTTGATGTCAGAATTCTATTTTGGAAGGTTGCATTGTGTTGAACTTTCAGAGGAAAAAACGATAGATTTCTTTGCCACTGCGGGAAAAAAGTAGTAAAAAATTTCAGAGGTGCCTATATTCAACCTCCTCCTGTTTGGATTTGAACTCACTATCTCTTCCAAGTATCAGCTTGAACACTGCACACCCCAACTCTGTGAGCCACAAGCTCACCATATAACATGCTGAGTGTTCTGAGGCCTGTATGATATATTTCTAAATGACATGGGAGGCATAAGTGTATTATTGTGACCGTTAAAAAAATACATTCTTGAAGAATTACCTTAAATGGAGAAATTAAATCAGAGACTGAGAAAATGACAGGTGCACTCAAATATACTATAGACGGAATTCTTGATGTCAAAATTCTATTTTGGAAGGTTGCATTGTGTTGAACTTTCAGAGGAAAAAACAATATATTTCTTTGCCACTCCGGGAAAAAAGTAGCAAGAAATGAAACATTTTCATTTGCTGCGAGGAATGCCATGTATATTTTCATTAGGGAAGCGAAAAATAAAAACCCCTACAGCACCTGGTATTCCCAGGCAGTCTCCCAACCCAGTACTAATCAAGCCTCACCCTGCTTAGCTTCCGAGATCTGACGGGATCGGGCGCTTTCAAGGTAGTATGGCCGTAGGTGGAGATTGCTGTCTCATGATATCCTCTCATTCTTAAATCCATGAGCCTATATCTTGCTCCATGCATACACAGAGACTGAGAAAATGACAGGTGCACTCAAATGTACTATAGACGGAATTCTTGATGTCAGAATTCTATTTTGGAAGGTTGCATTGTGTTGAACTTTCTGAGGAAAAAACAATATATTTCTTTGCCACTCCGGGAAAAAAGTAGCAAGAAATGAAACATTTTCATTTGCTGCGAGGAATGCCATGTATATTTTCATTAGGGAAGCGAAAAATAAAAACCCCTACAGCACCTGGTATTCCCAGGCAGTCTCCCAACCCAGTACTAATCAAGCCTCACCCTGCTTAGCTTCCGAGATCTGACGGGATCGGGCGCTTTCAAGGTAGTATGGCCGTAGGTGGAGATTGCTGTCTCATGATATCCTCTCATTCTTAAATCCATGAGCCTATATCTTGCTCCATGCATACACAGAGACTGAGAAAATGACAGGTGCACTCAAATGTACTATAGACGGAATTCTTGATGTCAGAATTCTATTTTGGAAGGTTGCATTGTGTTGAACTTTCAGAGGAAAAAACGATATATTTCTTTGCCACTGCGGGAAAAAAGTAGCAAGAAATGAAACATTTTCATTTGCTGCGAGGAATGCCATGTATATTTTCATTAGGGAAGCGAAAAATAAAAACCCCTACAGCACCTGGTATTCCCAGGCAGTCTCCCAACCCAGTACTAATCAAGCCTCACCCTGCTTAGCTTCCGAGATCTGACGGGATCGGGCGCTGTCAAGGTAGTATGGCCGTAGGTGGAGATTGCTGTCTCATGATATCCTCTCATTCTTAAATCCATGAGCCTATATCTTGCTCCATGCATACACAGAGACTGAGAAAATGACAGGTGCACTCAAATGTACTATAGACGGAATTCTTGATGTCAGAATTCTATTTTGGAAGGTTGCATCGTGTTGAACTTTCAGAGGAAAAAACGATATATTTCTTTGCCACTGCGGGAAAAAAGTAGCAAGAAATGAAACATTTTCATTTGCTGCGAGGAATGCCATGTATATTTTCATTAGGGAAGCGAAAAATAAAAACCCCTACAGCACCTGGTATTCCCAGGCAGTCTCCCAACCCAGTACTAATCAAGCCTCACCCTGCTTAGCTTCCGAGATCTGACGGGATCGGGCGCTGTCAAGGTAGTATGGCCGTAGGTGGAGATTGCTGTCTCATGATATCCTCTCATTCTTAAATCCATGAGCCTATATCTTGCTCCATGCATACACAGAGACTGAGAAAATGACAGGTGCACTCAAATGTACTATAGACGGAATTCTTGATGTCAGAATTCTATTTTGGAAGGTTGCATTGTGTTGAACTTTCAGAGGAAAAAACGATAGATTTCTTTGCCACTGCGGGAAAAAAGTAGCAAGAAATGAAACATTTTCATTTGCTGCGAGGAATGCCATGTATATTTTCATTAGGGAAGCGAAAAATAAAAACCCCTACAGCACCTGGTATTCCCAGGCAGTCTCCCAACCCAGTACTAATCAAGCCTCACCCTGCTTAGCTTCCGAGATCTGACGGGATCGGGCGCTGTCAAGGTAGTATGGCCGTAGGTGGAGATTGCTGTCTCATGATATCCTCTCATTCTTAAATCCATGAGCCTATATCTTGCTCCATGCATACACAGAGACTGAGAAAATGACAGGTGCACTCAAATGTACTATAGACGGAATTCTTGATGTCAGAATTCTATTTTGGAAGGTTGCATTGTGTTGAACTTTCAGAGGAAAAAACGATAGATTTCTTTGCCACTGCGGGAAAAAAGTAGCAAGAAATGAAACATTTTCATTTGCTGCGAGGAATGCCATGTATATTTTCATTAGGGAAGCGAAAAATAAAAACCCCTACAGCACCTGGTATTCCCAGGCAGTCTCCCAACCCAGTACTAATCAAGCCTCACCCTGCTTAGCTTCCGAGATCTGACGGGATCGGGCGCTGTCAAGGTAGTATGGCCGTAGGTGGAGATTGCTGTCTCATGATATCCTCTCATTCTTAAATCCATGAGCCTATATCTTGCTCCATGCATACACAGAGACTGAGAAAATGACAGGTGCACTCAAATGTACTATAGACGGAATTCTTGATGTCAGAATTCTATTTTGGAAGGTTGCATTGTGTTGAACTTTCAGAGGAAAAAACGATAGATTTCTTTGCCACTGCGGGAAAAAAGTAGCAAGAAATGAAACATTTTCATTTGCTGCGAGGAATGCCATGTATATTTTCATTAGGGAAGCGAAAAATAAAAACCCCTACAGCACCTGGTATTCCCAGGCAGTCTCCCAACCCAGTACTAATCAAGCCTCACCCTGCTTAGCTTCCGAGATCTGACGGGATCGGGCGCTGTCAAGGTAGTATGGCCGTAGGTGGAGATTGCTGTCTCATGATATCCTCTCATTCTTAAATCCATGAGCCTATATCTTGCTCCATGCATACACAGAGACTGAGAAAATGACAGGTGCACTCAAATGTACTATAGACGGAATTCTTGATGTCAGAATTCTATTTTGGAAGGTTGCATTGTGTTGAACTTTCTGAGGAAAAAACGATATATTTCTTTGCCACTGCGGGAAAAAAGTAGTAAAAAATGAAACATTTTCATTTGCTGCAAGGAATGCCATGTATATTTTCATTAGGGAAGCAAAAAATAAAAACACCCACAGCACCTGGTATTCCCAGGCAGTCTCCCAACCCAGTACTAATCAAGCCTCACCCTGCTTAGCTTCCGAGATCTGACGGGATCGGGCGCTGTCAAGGTAGTATGGCCGTAGGTGGAGATTGCTGTCTCATGATATCCTCTCATTCTTAAATCCATGAGCCTATATCTTGCTCCATGCATACACAGAGACTGAGAAAATGACAGGTGCACTCAAATGTACTATAGACGGAATTCTTGATGTCAGAATTCTATTTTGGAAGGTTGCATTGTGTTGAACTTTCAGAGGAAAAAACGATAGATTTCTTTGCCACTGCGGGAAAAAAGTAGCAAGAAATGAAACATTTTCATTTGCTGCGAGGAATGCCATGTATATTTTCATTAGGGAAGCGAAAAATAAAAACCCCTACAGCACCTGGTATTCCCAGGCAGTCTCCCAACCCAGTACTAATCAAGCCTCACCCTGCTTAGCTTCCGAGATCTGACGGGATCGGGCGCTGTCAAGGTAGTATGGCCGTAGGTGGAGATTGCTGTCTCATGATATCCTCTCATTCTTAAATCCATGAGCCTATATCTTGCTCCATGCATACACAGAGACTGAGAAAATGACAGGTGCACTCAAATGTACTATAGACGGAATTCTTGATGTCAGAATTCTATTTTGGAAGGTTGCATTGTGTTGAACTTTCAGAGGAAAAAACGATAGATTTCTTTGCCACTGCGGGAAAAAAGTAGCAAGAAATGAAACATTTTCATTTGCTGCGAGGAATGCCATGTATATTTTCATTAGGGAAGCGAAAAATAAAAACCCCTACAGCACCTGGTATTCCCAGGCAGTCTCCCAACCCAGTACTAATCAAGCCTCACCCTGCTTAGCTTCCGAGATCTGACGGGATCGGGCGCTGTCAAGGTAGTATGGCCGTAGGTGGAGATTGCTGTCTCATGATATCCTCTCATTCTTAAATCCATGAGCCTATATCTTGCTCCATGCATACACAGAGACTGAGAAAATGACAGGTGCACTCAAATGTACTATAGACGGAATTCTTGATGTCAGAATTCTATTTTGGAAGGTTGCATTGTGTTGAACTTTCTGAGGAAAAAACGATATATTTCTTTGCCACTGCGGGAAAAAAGTAGTAAAAAATGAAACATTTTCATTTGCTGCAAGGAATGCCATGTATATTTTCATTAGGGAAGCAAAAAATAAAAACACCCACAGCACCTGGTATTCCCAGGCAGTCTCCCAACCCAGTACTAATCAAGCCTCACCCTGCTTAGCTTCCGAGATCTGACGGGATCGGGCGCTGTCAAGGTAGTATGGCCGTAGGTGGAGATTGCTGTCTCATGATATCCTCTCATTCTTAAATCCATGAGCCTATATCTTGCTCCATGCATACACAGAGACTGAGAAAATGACAGGTGCACTCAAATGTACTATAGACGGAATTCTTGATGTCAGAATTCTATTTTGGAAGGTTGCATTGTGTTGAACTTTCAGAGGAAAAAACGATAGATTTCTTTGCCACTGCGGGAAAAAAGTAGCAAGAAATGAAACATTTTCATTTGCTGCGAGGAATGCCATGTATATTTTCATTAGGGAAGCGAAAAATAAAAACCCCTACAGCACCTGGTATTCCCAGGCAGTCTCCCAACCCAGTACTAATCAAGCCTCACCCTGCTTAGCTTCCGAGATCTGACGGGATCGGGCGCTGTCAAGGTAGTATGGCCGTAGGTGGAGATTGCTGTCTCATGATATCCTCTCATTCTTAAATCCATGAGCCTATATCTTGCTCCATGCATACACAGAGACTGAGAAAATGACAGGTGCACTCAAATGTACTATAGACGGAATTCTTGATGTCAGAATTCTATTTTGGAAGGTTGCATTGTGTTGAACTTTCAGAGGAAAAAACGATATATTTCTTTGCCACTGCGGGAAAAAAGTAGCAAGAAATGAAACATTTTCATTTGCTGCGAGGAATGCCATGTATATTTTCATTAGGGAAGCGAAAAATAAAAACCCCTACAGCACCTGGTATTCCCAGGCAGTCTCCCAACCCAGTACTAATCAAGCCTCACCCTGCTTAGCTTCCGAGATCTGACGGGATCGGGCGCTGTCAAGGTAGTATGGCCGTAGGTGGAGATTGCTGTCTCATGATATCCTCTCATTCTTAAATCCATGAGCCTATATCTTGCTCCATGCATACACAGAGACTGAGAAAATGACAGGTGCACTCAAATGTACTATAGACGGAATTCTTGATGTCAGAATTCTATTTTGGAAGGTTGCATTGTGTTGAACTTTCAGAGGAAAAAACGATAGATTTCTTTGCCACTGCGGGAAAAAAGTAGCAAGAAATGAAACATTTTCATTTGCTGCGAGGAATGCCATGTATATTTTCATTAGGGAAGCGAAAAATAAAAACCCCTACAGCACCTGGTATTCCCAGGCAGTCTCCCAACCCAGTACTAATCAAGCCTCACCCTGCTTAGCTTCCGAGATCTGACGGGATCGGGCGCTGTCAAGGTAGTATGGCCGTAGGTGGAGATTGCTGTCTCATGATATCCTCTCATTCTTAAATCCATGAGCCTATATCTTGCTCCATGCATACACAGAGACTGAGAAAATGACAGGTGCACTCAAATGTACTATAGACGGAATTCTTGATGTCAGAATTCTATTTTGGAAGGTTGCATTGTGTTGAACTTTCAGAGGAAAAAACGATAGATTTCTTTGCCACTGCGGGAAAAAAGTAGCAAGAAATGAAACATTTTCATTTGCTGCGAGGAATGCCATGTATATTTTCATTAGGGAAGCGAAAAATAAAAACCCCTACAGCACCTGGTATTCCCAGGCAGTCTCCCAACCCAGTACTAATCAAGCCTCACCCTGCTTAGCTTCCGAGATCTGACGGGATCGGGCGCTGTCAAGGTAGTATGGCCGTAGGTGGAGATTGCTGTCTCATGATATCCTCTCATTCTTAAATCCATGAGCCTATATCTTGCTCCATGCATACATAGAGACTGAGAAAATGACAGGTGCACTCAAATGTACTATAGACGGAATTCTTGATGTCAGAATTCTATTTTGGAAGGTTGCATTGTGTTGAACTTTCAGAGGAAAAAACGATAGATTTCTTTGCCACTGCGGGAAAAAAGTAGCAAGAAATGAAACATTTTCATTTGCTGCGAGGAATGCCATGTATATTTTCATTAGGGAAGCGAAAAATAAAAACCCCTACAGCACCTGGTATTCCCAGGCAGTCTCCCAACCCAGTACTAATCAAGCCTCACCCTGCTTAGCTTCCGAGATCTGACGGGATCGGGCGCTGTCAAGGTAGTATGGCCGTAGGTGGAGATTGCTGTCTCATGATATCCTCTCATTCTTAAATCCATGAGCCTATATCTTGCTCCATGCATACACAGAGACTGAGAAAATGACAGGTGCACTCAAATGTACTATAGACGGAATTCTTGATGTCAGAATTCTATTTTGGAAGGTTGCATTGTGTTGAACTTTCAGAGGAAAAAACGATAGATTTCTTTGCCACTGCGGGAAAAAAGTAGCAAGAAATGAAACATTTTCATTTGCTGCGAGGAATGCCATGTATATTTTCATTAGGGAAGCGAAAAATAAAAACCCCTACAGCACCTGGTATTCCCAGGCAGTCTCCCAACCCAGTACTAATCAAGCCTCACCCTGCTTAGCTTCCGAGATCTGACGGGATCGGGCGCTGTCAAGGTAGTATGGCCGTAGGTGGAGATTGCTGTCTCATGATATCCTCTCATTCTTAAATCCATGAGCCTATATCTTGCTCCATGCATACACAGAGACTGAGAAAATGACAGGTGCACTCAAATGTACTATAGACGGAATTCTTGATGTCAGAATTCTATTTTGGAAGGTTGCATTGTGTTGAACTTTCTGAGGAAAAAACGATATATTTCTTTGCCACTGCGGGAAAAAAGTAGTAAAAAATGAAACATTTTCATTTGCTGCAAGGAATGCCATGTATATTTTCATTAGGGAAGCAAAAAATAAAAACACCCACAGCACCTGGTATTCCCAGGCAGTCTCCCAACCCAGTACTAATCAAGCCTCACCCTGCTTAGCTTCCGAGATCTGACGGGATCGGGCGCTGTCAAGGTAGTATGGCCGTAGGTGGAGATTGCTGTCTCATGATATCCTCTCATTCTTAAATCCATGAGCCTATATCTTGCTCCATGCATACACAGAGACTGAGAAAATGACAGGTGCACTCAAATGTACTATAGACGGAATTCTTGATGTCAGAATTCTATTTTGGAAGGTTGCATTGTGTTGAACTTTCAGAGGAAAAAACGATAGATTTCTTTGCCACTGCGGGAAAAAAGTAGCAAGAAATGAAACATTTTCATTTGCTGCGAGGAATGCCATGTATATTTTCATTAGGGAAGCGAAAAATAAAAACCCCTACAGCACCTGGTATTCCCAGGCAGTCTCCCAACCCAGTACTAATCAAGCCTCACCCTGCTTAGCTTCCGAGATCTGACGGGATCGGGCGCTGTCAAGGTAGTATGGCCGTAGGTGGAGATTGCTGTCTCATGATATCCTCTCATTCTTAAATCCATGAGCCTATATCTTGCTCCATGCATACACAGAGACTGAGAAAATGACAGGTGCACTCAAATGTACTATAGACGGAATTCTTGATGTCAGAATTCTATTTTGGAAGGTTGCATTGTGTTGAACTTTCAGAGGAAAAAACGATAGATTTCTTTGCCACTGCGGGAAAAAAGTAGCAAGAAATGAAACATTTTCATTTGCTGCGAGGAATGCCATGTATATTTTCATTAGGGAAGCGAAAAATAAAAACCCCTACAGCACCTGGTATTCCCAGGCAGTCTCCCAACCCAGTACTAATCAAGCCTCACCCTGCTTAGCTTCCGAGATCTGACGGGATCGGGCGCTGTCAAGGTAGTATGGCCGTAGGTGGAGATTGCTGTCTCATGATATCCTCTCATTCTTAAATCCATGAGCCTATATCTTGCTCCATGCATACACAGAGACTGAGAAAATGACAGGTGCACTCAAATGTACTATAGACGGAATTCTTGATGTCAGAATTCTATTTTGGAAGGTTGCATTGTGTTGAACTTTCAGAGGAAAAAACGATAGATTTCTTTGCCACTGCGGGAAAAAAGTAGCAAGAAATGAAACATTTTCATTTGCTGCGAGGAATGCCATGTATATTTTCATTAGGGAAGCGAAAAATAAAAACCCCTACAGCACCTGGTATTCCCAGGCAGTCTCCCAACCCAGTACTAATCAAGCCTCACCCTGCTTAGCTTCCGAGATCTGACGGGATCGGGCGCTGTCAAGGTAGTATGGCCGTAGGTGGAGATTGCTGTCTCATGATATCCTCTCATTCTTAAATCCATGAGCCTATATCTTGCTCCATGCATACACAGAGACTGAGAAAATGACAGGTGCACTCAAATGTACTATAGACGGAATTCTTGATGTCAGAATTCTATTTTGGAAGGTTGCATTGTGTTGAACTTTCAGAGGAAAAAACGATATATTTCTTTGCCACTGCGGGAAAAAAGTAGCAAGAAATGAAACATTTTCATTTGCTGCGAGGAATGCCATGTATATTTTCATTAGGGAAGCGAAAAATAAAAACCCCTACAGCACCTGGTATTCCCAGGCAGTCTCCCAACCCAGTACTAATCAAGCCTCACCCTGCTTAGCTTCCGAGATCTGACGGGATCGGGCGCTGTCAAGGTAGTATGGCCGTAGGTGGAGATTGCTGTCTCATGATATCCTCTCATTCTTAAATCCATGAGCCTATATCTTGCTCCATGCATACACAGAGACTGAGAAAATGACAGGTGCACTCAAATGTACTATAGACGGAATTCTTGATGTCAGAATTCTATTTTGGAAGGTTGCATTGTGTTGAACTTTCAGAGGAAAAAACGATAGATTTCTTTGCCACTGCGGGAAAAAAGTAGCAAGAAATGAAACATTTTCATTTGCTGCGAGGAATGCCATGTATATTTTCATTAGGGAAGCGAAAAATAAAAACCCCTACAGCACCTGGTATTCCCAGGCAGTCTCCCAACCCAGTACTAATCAAGCCTCACCCTGCTTAGCTTCCGAGATCTGACGGGATCGGGCGCTGTCAAGGTAGTATGGCCGTAGGTGGAGATTGCTGTCTCATGATATCCTCTCATTCTTAAATCCATGAGCCTATATCTTGCTCCATGCATACACAGAGACTGAGAAAATGACAGGTGCACTCAAATGTACTATAGACGGAATTCTTGATGTCAGAATTCTATTTTGGAAGGTTGCATTGTGTTGAACTTTCAGAGGAAAAAACGATAGATTTCTTTGCCACTGCGGGAAAAAAGTAGCAAGAAATGAAACATTTTCATTTGCTGCGAGGAATGCCATGTATATTTTCATTAGGGAAGCGAAAAATAAAAACCCCTACAGCACCTGGTATTCCCAGGCAGTCTCCCAACCCAGTACTAATCAAGCCTCACCCTGCTTAGCTTCCGAGATCTGACGGGATCGGGCGCTGTCAAGGTAGTATGGCCGTAGGTGGAGATTGCTGTCTCATGATATCCTCTCATTCTTAAATCCATGAGCCTATATCTTGCTCCATGCATACACAGAGACTGAGAAAATGACAGGTGCACTCAAATGTACTATAGACGGAATTCTTGATGTCAGAATTCTATTTTGGAAGGTTGCATTGTGTTGAACTTTCAGAGGAAAAAACGATAGATTTCTTTGCCACTGCGGGAAAAAAGTAGCAAGAAATGAAACATTTTCATTTGCTGCGAGGAATGCCATGTATATTTTCATTAGGGAAGCGAAAAATAAAAACCCCTACAGCACCTGGTATTCCCAGGCAGTCTCCCAACCCAGTACTAATCAAGCCTCACCCTGCTTAGCTTCCGAGATCTGACGGGATCGGGCGCTGTCAAGGTAGTATGGCCGTAGGTGGAGATTGCTGTCTCATGATATCCTCTCATTCTTAAATCCATGAGCCTATATCTTGCTCCATGCATACATAGAGACTGAGAAAATGACAGGTGCACTCAAATGTACTATAGACGGAATTCTTGATGTCAGAATTCTATTTTGGAAGGTTGCATTGTGTTGAACTTTCAGAGGAAAAAACGATAGATTTCTTTGCCACTGCGGGAAAAAAGTAGCAAGAAATGAAACATTTTCATTTGCTGCGAGGAATGCCATGTATATTTTCATTAGGGAAGCGAAAAATAAAAACCCCTACAGCACCTGGTATTCCCAGGCAGTCTCCCAACCCAGTACTAATCAAGCCTCACCCTGCTTAGCTTCCGAGATCTGACGGGATCGGGCGCTGTCAAGGTAGTATGGCCGTAGGTGGAGATTGCTGTCTCATGATATCCTCTCATTCTTAAATCCATGAGCCTATATCTTGCTCCATGCATACACAGAGACTGAGAAAATGACAGGTGCACTCAAATGTACTATAGACGGAATTCTTGATGTCAGAATTCTATTTTGGAAGGTTGCATTGTGTTGAACTTTCAGAGGAAAAAACGATAGATTTCTTTGCCACTGCGGGAAAAAAGTAGCAAGAAATGAAACATTTTCATTTGCTGCGAGGAATGCCATGTATATTTTCATTAGGGAAGCGAAAAATAAAAACCCCTACAGCACCTGGTATTCCCAGGCAGTCTCCCAACCCAGTACTAATCAAGCCTCACCCTGCTTAGCTTCCGAGATCTGACGGGATCGGGCGCTGTCAAGGTAGTATGGCCGTAGGTGGAGATTGCTGTCTCATGATATCCTCTCATTCTTAAATCCATGAGCCTATATCTTGCTCCATGCATACACAGAGACTGAGAAAATGACAGGTGCACTCAAATGTACTATAGACGGAATTCTTGATGTCAGAATTCTATTTTGGAAGGTTGCATTGTGTTGAACTTTCTGAGGAAAAAACGATATATTTCTTTGCCACTGCGGGAAAAAAGTAGTAAAAAATGAAACATTTTCATTTGCTGCAAGGAATGCCATGTATATTTTCATTAGGGAAGCAAAAAATAAAAACACCCACAGCACCTGGTATTCCCAGGCAGTCTCCCAACCCAGTACTAATCAAGCCTCACCCTGCTTAGCTTCCGAGATCTGACGGGATCGGGCGCTGTCAAGGTAGTATGGCCGTAGGTGGAGATTGCTGTCTCATGATATCCTCTCATTCTTAAATCCATGAGCCTATATCTTGCTCCATGCATACACAGAGACTGAGAAAATGACAGGTGCACTCAAATGTACTATAGACGGAATTCTTGATGTCAGAATTCTATTTTGGAAGGTTGCATTGTGTTGAACTTTCAGAGGAAAAAACGATAGATTTCTTTGCCACTGCGGGAAAAAAGTAGCAAGAAATGAAACATTTTCATTTGCTGCGAGGAATGCCATGTATATTTTCATTAGGGAAGCGAAAAATAAAAACCCCTACAGCACCTGGTATTCCCAGGCAGTCTCCCAACCCAGTACTAATCAAGCCTCACCCTGCTTAGCTTCCGAGATCTGACGGGATCGGGCGCTGTCAAGGTAGTATGGCCGTAGGTGGAGATTGCTGTCTCATGATATCCTCTCATTCTTAAATCCATGAGCCTATATCTTGCTCCATGCATACACAGAGACTGAGAAAATGACAGGTGCACTCAAATGTACTATAGACGGAATTCTTGATGTCAGAATTCTATTTTGGAAGGTTGCATTGTGTTGAACTTTCAGAGGAAAAAACGATAGATTTCTTTGCCACTGCGGGAAAAAAGTAGCAAGAAATGAAACATTTTCATTTGCTGCGAGGAATGCCATGTATATTTTCATTAGGGAAGCGAAAAATAAAAACCCCTACAGCACCTGGTATTCCCAGGCAGTCTCCCAACCCAGTACTAATCAAGCCTCACCCTGCTTAGCTTCCGAGATCTGACGGGATCGGGCGCTGTCAAGGTAGTATGGCCGTAGGTGGAGATTGCTGTCTCATGATATCCTCTCATTCTTAAATCCATGAGCCTATATCTTGCTCCATGCATACACAGAGACTGAGAAAATGACAGGTGCACTCAAATGTACTATAGACGGAATTCTTGATGTCAGAATTCTATTTTGGAAGGTTGCATTGTGTTGAACTTTCAGAGGAAAAAACGATATATTTCTTTGCCACTGCGGGAAAAAAGTAGCAAGAAATGAAACATTTTCATTTGCTGCGAGGAATGCCATGTATATTTTCATTAGGGAAGCGAAAAATAAAAACCCCTACAGCACCTGGTATTCCCAGGCAGTCTCCCAACCCAGTACTAATCAAGCCTCACCCTGCTTAGCTTCCGAGATCTGACGGGATCGGGCGCTGTCAAGGTAGTATGGCCGTAGGTGGAGATTGCTGTCTCATGATATCCTCTCATTCTTAAATCCATGAGCCTATATCTTGCTCCATGCATACACAGAGACTGAGAAAATGACAGGTGCACTCAAATGTACTATAGACGGAATTCTTGATGTCAGAATTCTATTTTGGAAGGTTGCATTGTGTTGAACTTTCAGAGGAAAAAACGATAGATTTCTTTGCCACTGCGGGAAAAAAGTAGTAAAAAATTTCAGAGGTGCCTATATTCAACCTCCTCCTGTTTGGATTTGAACTCACTATCTCTTCCAAGTATCAGCTTGAACACTGCACACCCCAACTCTGTGAGCCACAAGCTCACCATATAACATGCTGAGTGTTCTGAGGCCTGTATGATATATTTCTAAATGACATGGGAGGCATAAGTGTATTATTGTGACCGTTAAAAAAATACATTCTTGAAGAATTACCTTAAATGGAGAAATTAAATCAGAGACTGAGAAAATGACAGGTGCACTCAAATATACTATAGACGGAATTCTTGATGTCAGAATTCTATTTTGGAAGGTTGCATTGTGTTGAACTTTCAGAGGAAAAAACAATATATTTCTTTGCCACTCCGGGAAAAAAGTAGCAAGAAATGAAACATTTTCATTTGCTGCGAGGAATGCCATGTATATTTTCATTAGGGAAGCGAAAAATAAAAACCCCTACAGCACCTGGTATTCCCAGGCAGTCTCCCAACCCAGTACTAATCAAGCCTCACCCTGCTTAGCTTCCGAGATCTGACGGGATCGGGCGCTTTCAAGGTAGTATGGCCGTAGGTGGAGATTGCTGTCTCATGATATCCTCTCATTCTTAAATCCATGAGCCTATATCTTGCTACATGCATACACAGAGACTGAGAAAATGACAGGTGCACTCAAATGTACTATAGACGGAATTCTTGATGTCAGAATTCTATTTTGGAAGGTTGCATTGTGTTGAACTTTCTGAGGAAAAAACGATATATTTCTTTGCCACTGCGGGAAAAAAGTAGTAAAAAATGAAACATTTTCATTTGCTGCAAGGAATGCCATGTATATTTTCATTAGGGAAGCAAAAAATAAAAACACCCACAGCACCCACAGCACCTGGTATTCCCAGGCAGTCTCCCAACCCAGTACTAATCAAGCCTCACCCTGCTTAGCTTCCGAGATCTGACGGGATCGGGCGCTTTCAAGGTAGTATAGCCGTAGGTGGAGATTGCTGTCTCATGATATCCTCTCATTCTTAAATCCATGAGCCTATATCTTGCTCCATGCATACACAGAGACTGAGAAAATGACAGGTGCACTCAAATGTACTATAGACGGAATTCTTGATGTCAGAATTCTATTTTGGAAGGTTGCATTGTGTTGAACTTTCAGAGGAAAAAACGATAGATTTCTTTGCCACTGCGGGAAAAAAGTAGCAAGAAATGAAACATTTTCATTTGCTGCGAGGAATGCCATGTATATTTTCATTAGGGAAGCGAAAAATAAAAACCCCTACAGCACCTGGTATTCCCAGGCAGTCTCCCAACCCAGTACTAATCAAGCCTCACCCTGCTTAGCTTCCGAGATCTGACGGGATCGGGCGCTGTCAAGGTAGTATGGCCGTAGGTGGAGATTGCTGTCTCATGATATCCTCTCATTCTTAAATCCATGAGCCTATATCTTGCTCCATGCATACACAGAGACTGAGAAAATGACAGGTGCACTCAAATGTACTATAGACGGAATTCTTGATGTCAGAATTCTATTTTGGAAGGTTGCATTGTGTTGAACTTTCAGAGGAAAAAACGATAGATTTCTTTGCCACTGCGGGAAAAAAGTAGTAAAAAATGAAACATTTTCATTTGCTGCAAGGAATGCCATGTATATTTTCATTAGGGAAGCAAAAAATAAAAACACCCACAGCACCTGGTATTCCCAGGCAGTCTCCCAACCCAGTACTAATCAAGCCTCACCCTGCTTAGCTTCCGAGATCTGACGGGATCGGGCGCTGTCAAGGTAGTATGGCCGTAGGTGGAGATTGCTGTCTCATGATATCCTCTCATTCTTAAATCCATGAGCCTATATCTTGCTCCATGCATACACAGAGACTGAGAAAATGACAGGTGCACTCAAATGTACTATAGACGGAATTCTTGATGTCAGAATTCTATTTTGGAAGGTTGCATTGTGTTGAACTTTCAGAGGAAAAAACGATAGATTTCTTTGCCACTGCGGGAAAAAAGTAGCAAGAAATGAAACATTTTCATTTGCTGCGAGGAATGCCATGTATATTTTCATTAGGGAAGCGAAAAATAAAAACCCCTACAGCACCTGGTATTCCCAGGCAGTCTCCCAACCCAGTACTAATCAAGCCTCACCCTGCTTAGCTTCCGAGATCTGACGGGATCGGGCGCTGTCAAGGTAGTATGGCCGTAGGTGGAGATTGCTGTCTCATGATATCCTCTCATTCTTAAATCCATGAGCCTATATCTTGCTCCATGCATACACAGAGACTGAGAAAATGACAGGTGCACTCAAATGTACTATAGACGGAATTCTTGATGTCAGAATTCTATTTTGGAAGGTTGCATTGTGTTGAACTTTCAGAGGAAAAAACGATAGATTTCTTTGCCACTGCGGGAAAAAAGTAGCAAGAAATGAAACATTTTCATTTGCTGCGAGGAATGCCATGTATATTTTCATTAGGGAAGCGAAAAATAAAAACCCCTACAGCACCTGGTATTCCCAGGCAGTCTCCCAACCCAGTACTAATCAAGCCTCACCCTGCTTAGCTTCCGAGATCTGACGGGATCGGGCGCTGTCAAGGTAGTATGGCCGTAGGTGGAGATTGCTGTCTCATGATATCCTCTCATTCTTAAATCCATGAGCCTATATCTTGCTCCATGCATACACAGAGACTGAGAAAATGACAGGTGCACTCAAATGTACTATAGACGGAATTCTTGATGTCAGAATTCTATTTTGGAAGGTTGCATTGTGTTGAACTTTCAGAGGAAAAAACGATAGATTTCTTTGCCACTGCGGGAAAAAAGTAGCAAGAAATGAAACATTTTCATTTGCTGCGAGGAATGCCATGTATATTTTCATTAGGGAAGCGAAAAATAAAAACCCCTACAGCACCTGGTATTCCCAGGCAGTCTCCCAACCCAGTACTAATCAAGCCTCACCCTGCTTAGCTTCCGAGATCTGACGGGATCGGGCGCTGTCAAGGTAGTATGGCCGTAGGTGGAGATTGCTGTCTCATGATATCCTCTCATTCTTAAATCCATGAGCCTATATCTTGCTCCATGCATACACAGAGACTGAGAAAATGACAGGTGCACTCAAATGTACTATAGACGGAATTCTTGATGTCAGAATTCTATTTTGGAAGGTTGCATTGTGTTGAACTTTCAGAGGAAAAAACGATAGATTTCTTTGCCACTGCGGGAAAAAAGTAGCAAGAAATGAAACATTTTCATTTGCTGCGAGGAATGCCATGTATATTTTCATTAGGGAAGCGAAAAATAAAAACCCCTACAGCACCTGGTATTCCCAGGCAGTCTCCCAACCCAGTACTAATCAAGCCTCACCCTGCTTAGCTTCCGAGATCTGACGGGATCGGGCGCTGTCAAGGTAGTATGGCCGTAGGTGGAGATTGCTGTC
This sequence comes from Ascaphus truei, assembly GCF_040206685.1. Lineage (NCBI taxonomy): Eukaryota > Metazoa > Chordata > Amphibia > Anura > Ascaphidae > Ascaphus > Ascaphus truei. The sequence goes on along the minus strand of NW_027454506.1, from coordinate 29,340 downwards.
TCATGATATCCTCTCATTCTTAAATCCATGAGCCTATATCTTGCTCCATGCATACACAGAGACTGAGAAAATGACAGGTGCACTCAAATGTACTATAGACGGAATTCTTGATGTCAGAATTCTATTTTGGAAGGTTGCATTGTGTTGAACTTTCAGAGGAAAAAACGATAGATTTCTTTGCCACTGCGGGAAAAAAGTAGCAAGAAATGAAACATTTTCATTTGCTGCGAGGAATGCCATGTATATTTTCATTAGGGAAGCGAAAAATAAAAACCCCTACAGCACCTGGTATTCCCAGGCAGTCTCCCAACCCAGTACTAATCAAGCCTCACCCTGCTTAGCTTCCGAGATCTGACGGGATCGGGCGCTGTCAAGGTAGTATGGCCGTAGGTGGAGATTGCTGTCTCATGATATCCTCTCATTCTTAAATCCATGAGCCTATATCTTGCTCCATGCATACACAGAGACTGAGAAAATGACAGGTGCACTCAAATGTACTATAGACGGAATTCTTGATGTCAGAATTCTATTTTGGAAGGTTGCATTGTGTTGAACTTTCAGAGGAAAAAACGATAGATTTCTTTGCCACTGCGGGAAAAAAGTAGCAAGAAATGAAACATTTTCATTTGCTGCGAGGAATGCCATGTATATTTTCATTAGGGAAGCGAAAAATAAAAACCCCTACAGCACCTTGTATTCCCAGGCAGTCTCCCAACCCAGTACTAATCAAGCCTCACCCTGCTTAGCTTCCGAGATCTGACAGGATCGGGCGCTGTCAAGGTAGTATGGCCGTAGGTGGAGATTGCTGTCTCATGATATCCTCTCATTCTTAAATCCATGAGCCTATATCTTGCTCCATGCATACACAGAGACTGAGAAAATGACAGGTGCACTCAAATGTACTATAGACGGAATTCTTGATGTCAGAATTCTATTTTGGAAGGTTGCATTGTGTTGAACTTTCAGAGGAAAAAACGATAGATTTCTTTGCCACTGCGGGAAAAAAGTAGCAAGAAATGAAACATTTTCATTTGCTGCGAGGAATGCCATGTATATTTTCATTAGGGAAGCGAAAAATAAAAACCCCTACAGCACCTGGTATTCCCAGGCAGTCTCCCAACCCAGTACTAATCAAGCCTCACCCTGCTTAGCTTCCGAGATCTGACGGGATCGGGCGCTGTCAAGGTAGTATGGCCGTAGGTGGAGATTGCTGTCTCATGATATCCTCTCATTCTTAAATCCATGAGCCTATATCTTGCTCCATGCATACACAGAGACTGAGAAAATGACAGGTGCACTCAAATGTACTATAGACGGAATTCTTGATGTCAGAATTCTATTTTGGAAGGTTGCATTGTGTTGAACTTTCAGAGGAAAAAACGATAGATTTCTTTGCCACTGCGGGAAAAAAGTAGCAAGAAATGAAACATTTTCATTTGCTGCGAGGAATGCCATGTATATTTTCATTAGGGAAGCGAAAAATAAAAACCCCTACAGCACCTTGTATTCCCAGGCAGTCTCCCAACCCAGTACTAATCAAGCCTCACCCTGCTTAGCTTCCGAGATCTGACAGGATCGGGCGCTGTCAAGGTAGTATGGCCGTAGGTGGAGATTGCTGTCTCATGATATCCTCTCATTCTTAAATCCATGAGCCTATATCTTGCTCCATGCATACACAGAGACTGAGAAAATGACAGGTGCACTCAAATGTACTATAGACGGAATTCTTGATGTCAGAATTCTATTTTGGAAGGTTGCATTGTGTTGAACTTTCAGAGGAAAAAACGATAGATTTCTTTGCCACTGCGGGAAAAAAGTAGCAAGAAATGAAACATTTTCATTTGCTGCGAGGAATGCCATGTATATTTTCATTAGGGAAGCGAAAAATAAAAACCCCTACAGCACCTGGTATTCCCAGGCAGTCTCCCAACCCAGTACTAATCAAGCCTCACCCTGCTTAGCTTCCGAGATCTGACGGGATCGGGCGCTGTCAAGGTAGTATGGCCGTAGGTGGAGATTGCTGTCTCATGATATCCTCTCATTCTTAAATCCATGAGCCTATATCTTGCTCCATGCATACACAGAGACTGAGAAAATGACAGGTGCACTCAAATGTACTATAGACGGAATTCTTGATGTCAGAATTCTATTTTGGAAGGTTGCATTGTGTTGAACTTTCAGAGGAAAAAACGATATATTTCTTTGCCACTGCGGGAAAAAAGTAGCAAGAAATGAAACATTTTCATTTGCTGCGAGGAATGCCATGTATATTTTCATTAGGGAAGCGAAAAATAAAAACCCCTACAGCACCTGGTATTCCCAGGCAGTCTCCCAACCCAGTACTAATCAAGCCTCACCCTGCTTAGCTTCCGAGATCTGACGGGATCGGGCGCTGTCAAGGTAGTATGGCCGTAGGTGGAGATTGCTGTCTCATGATATCCTCTCATTCTTAAATCCATGAGCCTATATCTTGCTCCATGCATACACAGAGACTGAGAAAATGACAGGTGCACTCAAATGTACTATAGACGGAATTCTTGATGTCAGAATTCTATTTTGGAAGGTTGCATTGTGTTGAACTTTCAGAGGAAAAAACGATAGATTTCTTTGCCACTGCGGGAAAAAAGTAGTAAAAAATTTCAGAGGTGCCTATATTCAACCTCCTCCTGTTTGGATTTGAACTCACTATCTCTTCCAAGTATCAGCTTGAACACTGCACACCCCAACTCTGTGAGCCACAAGCTCACCATATAACATGCTGAGTGTTCTGAGGCCTGTATGATATATTTCTAAATGACATGGGAGGCATAAGTGTATTATTGTGACCGTTAAAAAAATACATTCTTGAAGAATTACCTTAAATGGAGAAATTAAATCAGAGACTGAGAAAATGACAGGTGCACTCAAATATACTATAGACGGAATTCTTGATGTCAGAATTCTATTTTGGAAGGTTGCATTGTGTTGAACTTTCAGAGGAAAAAACAATATATTTCTTTGCCACTCCGGGAAAAAAGTAGCAAGAAATGAAACATTTTCATTTGCTGCGAGGAATGCCATGTATATTTTCATTAGGGAAGCGAAAAATAAAAACCCCTACAGCACCTGGTATTCCCAGGCAGTCTCCCAACCCAGTACTAATCAAGCCTCACCCTGCTTAGCTTCCGAGATCTGACGGGATCGGGCGCTTTCAAGGTAGTATGGCCGTAGGTGGAGATTGCTGTCTCATGATATCCTCTCATTCTTAAATCCATGAGCCTATATCTTGCTACATGCATACACAGAGACTGAGAAAATGACAGGTGCACTCAAATGTACTATAGACGGAATTCTTGATGTCAGAATTCTATTTTGGAAGGTTGCATTGTGTTGAACTTTCTGAGGAAAAAACGATATATTTCTTTGCCACTGCGGGAAAAAAGTAGTAAAAAATGAAACATTTTCATTTGCTGCAAGGAATGCCATGTATATTTTCATTAGGGAAGCAAAAAATAAAAACACCCACAGCACCCACAGCACCTGGTATTCCCAGGCAGTCTCCCAACCCAGTACTAATTAAGCCTCACCCTGCTTAGCTTCCGAGATCTGACGGGATCGGGCGCTTTCAAGGTAGTATGGCCGTAGGTGGAGATTGCTGTCTCATGATATCCTCTCATTCTTAAATCCATGAGCCTATATCTTGCTCCATGCATACACAGAGACTGAGAAAATGACAGGTGCACTCAAATGTACTATAGACGGAATTCTTGATGTCAGAATTCTATTTTGGAAGGTTGCATTGTGTTGAACTTTCAGAGGAAAAAACGATAGATTTCTTTGCCACTGCGGGAAAAAAGTAGCAAGAAATGAAACATTTTCATTTGCTGCGAGGAATGCCATGTATATTTTCATTAGGGAAGCGAAAAATAAAAACCCCTACAGCACCTGGTATTCCCAGGCAGTCTCCCAACCCAGTACTAATCAAGCCTCACCCTGCTTAGCTTCCGAGATCTGACGGGATCGGGCGCTGTCAAGGTAGTATGGCCGTAGGTGGAGATTGCTGTCTCATGATATCCTCTCATTCTTAAATCCATGAGCCTATATCTTGCTCCATGCATACACAGAGACTGAGAAAATGACAGGTGCACTCAAATGTACTATAGACGGAATTCTTGATGTCAGAATTCTATTTTGGAAGGTTGCATTGTGTTGAACTTTCTGAGGAAAAAACGATATATTTCTTTGCCACTGCGGGAAAAAAGTAGTAAAAAATGAAACATTTTCATTTGCTGCAAGGAATGCCATGTATATTTTCATTAGGGAAGCAAAAAATAAAAACACCCACAGCACCTGGTATTCCCAGGCAGTCTCCCAACCCAGTACTAATCAAGCCTCACCCTGCTTAGCTTCCGAGATCTGACGGGATCGGGCGCTGTCAAGGTAGTATGGCCGTAGGTGGAGATTGCTGTCTCATGATATCCTCTCATTCTTAAATCCATGAGCCTATATCTTGCTCCATGCATACACAGAGACTGAGAAAATGACAGGTGCACTCAAATGTACTATAGACGGAATTCTTGATGTCAGAATTCTATTTTGGAAGGTTGCATTGTGTTGAACTTTCAGAGGAAAAAACGATAGATTTCTTTGCCACTGCGGGAAAAAAGTAGCAAGAAATGAAACATTTTCATTTGCTGCGAGGAATGCCATGTATATTTTCATTAGGGAAGCGAAAAATAAAAACCCCTACAGCACCTGGTATTCCCAGGCAGTCTCCCAACCCAGTACTAATCAAGCCTCACCCTGCTTAGCTTCCGAGATCTGACGGGATCGGGCGCTGTCAAGGTAGTATGGCCGTAGGTGGAGATTGCTGTCTCATGATATCCTCTCATTCTTAAATCCATGAGCCTATATCTTGCTCCATGCATACACAGAGACTGAGAAAATGACAGGTGCACTCAAATGTACTATAGACGGAATTCTTGATGTCAGAATTCTATTTTGGAAGGTTGCATTGTGTTGAACTTTCAGAGGAAAAAACGATAGATTTCTTTGCCACTGCGGGAAAAAAGTAGCAAGAAATGAAACATTTTCATTTGCTGCGAGGAATGCCATGTATATTTTCATTAGGGAAGCGAAAAATAAAAACCCCTACAGCACCTGGTATTCCCAGGCAGTCTCCCAACCCAGTACTAATCAAGCCTCACCCTGCTTAGCTTCCGAGATCTGACGGGATCGGGCGCTGTCAAGGTAGTATGGCCGTAGGTGGAGATTGCTGTCTCATGATATCCTCTCATTCTTAAATCCATGAGCCTATATCTTGCTCCATGCATACACAGAGACTGAGAAAATGACAGGTGCACTCAAATGTACTATAGACGGAATTCTTGATGTCAGAATTCTATTTTGGAAGGTTGCATTGTGTTGAACTTTCTGAGGAAAAAACGATATATTTCTTTGCCACTGCGGGAAAAAAGTAGTAAAAAATGAAACATTTTCATTTGCTGCAAGGAATGCCATGTATATTTTCATTAGGGAAGCAAAAAATAAAAACACCCACAGCACCCACAGCACCTGGTATTCCCAGGCAGTCTCCCAACCCAGTACTAATTAAGCCTCACCCTGCTTAGCTTCCGAGATCTGACGGGATCGGGCGCTTTCAAGGTAGTATGGCCGTAGGTGGAGATTGCTGTCTCATGATATCCTCTCATTCTTAAATCCATGAGCCTATATCTTGCTCCATGCATACACAGAGACTGAGAAAATGACAGGTGCACTCAAATGTACTATAGACGGAATTCTTGATGTCAGAATTCTATTTTGGAAGGTTGCATTGTGTTGAACTTTCAGAGGAAAAAACGATAGATTTCTTTGCCACTGCGGGAAAAAAGTAGCAAGAAATGAAACATTTTCATTTGCTGCGAGGAATGCCATGTATATTTTCATTAGGGAAGCGAAAAATAAAAACCCCTACAGCACCTGGTATTCCCAGGCAGTCTCCCAACCCAGTACTAATCAAGCCTCACCCTGCTTAGCTTCCGAGATCTGACGGGATCGGGCGCTGTCAAGGTAGTATGGCCGTAGGTGGAGATTGCTGTCTCATGATATCCTCTCATTCTTAAATCCATGAGCCTATATCTTGCTCCATGCATACACAGAGACTGAGAAAATGACAGGTGCACTCAAATGTACTATAGACGGAATTCTTGATGTCAGAATTCTATTTTGGAAGGTTGCATTGTGTTGAACTTTCTGAGGAAAAAACGATATATTTCTTTGCCACTGCGGGAAAAAAGTAGTAAAAAATGAAACATTTTCATTTGCTGCAAGGAATGCCATGTATATTTTCATTAGGGAAGCAAAAAATAAAAACACCCACAGCACCTGGTATTCCCAGGCAGTCTCCCAACCCAGTACTAATCAAGCCTCACCCTGCTTAGCTTCCGAGATCTGACGGGATCGGGCGCTGTCAAGGTAGTATGGCCGTAGGTGGAGATTGCTGTCTCATGATATCCTCTCATTCTTAAATCCATGAGCCTATATCTTGCTCCATGCATACACAGAGACTGAGAAAATGACAGGTGCACTCAAATGTACTATAGACGGAATTCTTGATGTCAGAATTCTATTTTGGAAGGTTGCATTGTGTTGAACTTTCAGAGGAAAAAACGATAGATTTCTTTGCCACTGCGGGAAAAAAGTAGCAAGAAATGAAACATTTTCATTTGCTGCGAGGAATGCCATGTATATTTTCATTAGGGAAGCGAAAAATAAAAACCCCTACAGCACCTGGTATTCCCAGGCAGTCTCCCAACCCAGTACTAATCAAGCCTCACCCTGCTTAGCTTCCGAGATCTGACGGGATCGGGCGCTGTCAAGGTAGTATGGCCGTAGGTGGAGATTGCTGTCTCATGATATCCTCTCATTCTTAAATCCATGAGCCTATATCTTGCTCCATGCATACACAGAGACTGAGAAAATGACAGGTGCACTCAAATGTACTATAGACGGAATTCTTGATGTCAGAATTCTATTTTGGAAGGTTGCATTGTGTTGAACTTTCAGAGGAAAAAACGATAGATTTCTTTGCCACTGCGGGAAAAAAGTAGCAAGAAATGAAACATTTTCATTTGCTGCGAGGAATGCCATGTATATTTTCATTAGGGAAGCGAAAAATAAAAACCCCTACAGCACCTGGTATTCCCAGGCAGTCTCCCAACCCAGTACTAATCAAGCCTCACCCTGCTTAGCTTCCGAGATCTGACGGGATCGGGCGCTGTCAAGGTAGTATGGCCGTAGGTGGAGATTGCTGTCTCATGATATCCTCTCATTCTTAAATCCATGAGCCTATATCTTGCTCCATGCATACACAGAGACTGAGAAAATGACAGGTGCACTCAAATGTACTATAGACGGAATTCTTGATGTCAGAATTCTATTTTGGAAGGTTGCATTGTGTTGAACTTTCAGAGGAAAAAACGATATATTTCTTTGCCACTGCGGGAAAAAAGTAGCAAGAAATGAAACATTTTCATTTGCTGCGAGGAATGCCATGTATATTTTCATTAGGGAAGCGAAAAATAAAAACCCCTACAGCACCTGGTATTCCCAGGCAGTCTCCCAACCCAGTACTAATCAAGCCTCACCCTGCTTAGCTTCCGAGATCTGACGGGATCGGGCGCTGTCAAGGTAGTATGGCCGTAGGTGGAGATTGCTGTCTCATGATATCCTCTCATTCTTAAATCCATGAGCCTATATCTTGCTCCATGCATACACAGAGACTGAGAAAATGACAGGTGCACTCAAATGTACTATAGACGGAATTCTTGATGTCAGAATTCTATTTTGGAAGGTTGCATTGTGTTGAACTTTCAGAGGAAAAAACGATAGATTTCTTTGCCACTGCGGGAAAAAAGTAGTAAAAAATTTCAGAGGTGCCTATATTCAACCTCCTCCTGTTTGGATTTGAACTCACTATCTCTTCCAAGTATCAGCTTGAACACTGCACACCCCAACTCTGTGAGCCACAAGCTCACCATATAACATGCTGAGTGTTCTGAGGCCTGTATGATATATTTCTAAATGACATGGGAGGCATAAGTGTATTATTGTGACCGTTAAAAAAATACATTCTTGAAGAATTACCTTAAATGGAGAAATTAAATCAGAGACTGAGAAAATGACAGGTGCACTCAAATATACTATAGACGGAATTCTTGATGTCAGAATTCTATTTTGGAAGGTTGCATTGTGTTGAACTTTCAGAGGAAAAAACAATATATTTCTTTGCCACTCCGGGAAAAAAGTAGCAAGAAATGAAACATTTTCATTTGCTGCGAGGAATGCCATGTATATTTTCATTAGGGAAGCGAAAAATAAAAACCCCTACAGCACCTGGTATTCCCAGGCAGTCTCCCAACCCAGTACTAATCAAGCCTCACCCTGCTTAGCTTCCGAGATCTGACGGGATCGGGCGCTTTCAAGGTAGTATGGCCGTAGGTGGAGATTGCTGTCTCATGATATCCTCTCATTCTTAAATCCATGAGCCTATATCTTGATACATGCATACACAGAGACTGAGAAAATGACAGGTGCACTCAAATGTACTATAGACGGAATTCTTGATGTCAGAATTCTATTTTGGAAGGTTGCATTGTGTTGAACTTTCTGAGGAAAAAACGATATATTTCTTTGCCACTGCGGGAAAAAAGTAGTAAAAAATGAAACATTTTCATTTGCTGCAAGGAATGCCATGTATATTTTCATTAGGGAAGCAAAAAATAAAAACACCCACAGCACCCACAGCACCTGGTATTCCCAGGCAGTCTCCCAACCCAGTACTAATCAAGCCTCACCCTGCTTAGCTTCCGAGATCTGACGGGATCGGGCGCTTTCAAGGTAGTATGGCCGTAGGTGGAGATTGCTGTCTCATGATATCCTCTCATTCTTAAATCCATGAGCCTATATCTTGCTCCATGCATACACAGAGACTGAGAAAATGACAGGTGCACTCAAATGTACTATAGACGGAATTCTTGATGTCAGAATTCTATTTTGGAAGGTTGCATTGTGTTGAACTTTCAGAGGAAAAAACGATAGATTTCTTTGCCACTGCGGGAAAAAAGTAGTAAAAAATTTCAGAGGTGCCTATATTCAACCTCCTCCTGTTTGGATTTGAACTCACTATCTCTTCCAAGTATCAGCTTGAACACTGCACACCCCAACTCTGTGAGCCACAAGCTCACCATATAACATGCTGAGTGTTCTGAGGCCTGTATGATATATTTCTAAATGACATGGGAGGCATAAGTGTATTATTGTGACCGTTAAAAAAATACATTCTTGAAGAATTACCTTAAATGGAGAAATTAAATCAGAGACTGAGAAAATGACAGGTGCACTCAAATATACTATAGACGGAATTCTTGATGTCAGAATTCTATTTTGGAAGGTTGCATTGTGTTGAACTTTCAGAGGAAAAAACGATAGATTTCTTTGCCACTGCGGGAAAAAAGTAGCAAGAAATGAAACATTTTCATTTGCTGCGAGGAATGCCATGTATATTTTCATTAGGGAAGCGAAAAATAAAAACCCCTACAGCACCTGGTATTCCCAGGCAGTCTCCCAACCCAGTACTAATCAAGCCTCACCCTGCTTAGCTTCCGAGATCTGACGAGATCGGGCGCTTTCAAGGTAGTATGGCCGTAGGTGGAGATTGCTGTCTCATGATATCCTCTCATTCTTAAATCCATGAGCCTATATCTTGATACATGCATACACAGAGACTGAGAAAATGACAGGTGCACTCAAATGTACTATAGACGGAATTCTTGATGTCAGAATTCTATTTTGGAAGGTTGCATTGTGTTGAACTTTCTGAGGAAAAAACGATATATTTCTTTGCCACTGCGGGAAAAAAGTAGTAAAAAATGAAACATTTTCATTTGCTGCAAGGAATGCCATGTATATTTTCATTAGGGAAGCAAAAAATAAAAACACCCACAGCACCCACAGCACCTGGTATTCCCAGGCAGTCTCCCAACCCAGTACTAATCAAGCCTCACCCTGCTTAGCTTCCGAGATCTGACGGGATCGGGCGCTTTCAAGGTAGTATGGCCGTAGGTGGAGATTGCTGTCTCATGATATCCTCTCATTCTTAAATCCATGAGCCTATATCTTGCTCCATGCATACACAGAGACTGAGAAAATGACAGGTGCACTCAAATGTACTATAGACGGAATTCTTGATGTCAGAATTCTATTTTGGAAGGTTGCATTGTGTTGAACTTTCAGAGGAAAAAACGATAGATTTCTTTGCCACTGCGGGAAAAAAGTAGTAAAAAATTTCAGAGGTGCCTATATTCAACCTCCTCCTGTTTGGATTTGAACTCACTATCTCTTCCAAGTATCAGCTTGAACACTGCACACCCCAACTCTGTGAGCCACAAGCTCACCATATAACATGCTGAGTGTTCTGAGGCCTGTATGATATATTTCTAAATGACATGGGAGGCATAAGTGTATTATTGTGACCGTTAAAAAAATACATTCTTGAAGAATTACCTTAAATGGAGAAATTAAATCAGAGACTGAGAAAATGACAGGTGCACTCAAATATACTATAGACGGAATTCTTGATGTCAGAATTCTATTTTGGAAGGTTGCATTGTGTTGAACTTTCAGAGGAAAAAACAATATATTTCTTTGCCACTCCGGGAAAAAAGTAGCAAGAAATGAAACATTTTCATTTGCTGCGAGGAATGCCATGTATATTTTCATTAGGGAAGCGAAAAATAAAAACCCCTACAGCACCTGGTATTCCCAGGCAGTCTCCCAACCCAGTACTAATCAAGCCTCACCCTGCTTAGCTTCCGAGATCTGACGGGATCGGGCGCTTTCAAGGTAGTATGGCCGTAGGTGGAGATTGCTGTCTCATGATATCCTCTCATTCTTAAATCCATGAGCCTATATCTTGCTACATGCATACACAGAGACTGAGAAAATGACAGGTGCACTCAAATGTACTATAGACGGAATTCTTGATGTCAGAATTCTATTTTGGAAGGTTGCATTGTGTTGAACTTTCTGAGGAAAAAACGATATATTTCTTTGCCACTGCGGGAAAAAAGTAGTAAAAAATGAAACATTTTCATTTGCTGCAAGGAATGCCATGTATATTTTCATTAGGGAAGCAAAAAATAAAAACACCCACAGCACCCACAGCACCTGGTATTCCCAGGCAGTCTCCCAACCCAGTACTAATCAAGCCTCACCCTGCTTAGCTTCCGAGATCTGACGGGATCGGGCGCTTTCAAGGTAGTATGGCCGTAGGTGGAGATTGCTGTCTCATGATATCCTCTCATTCTTAAATCCATGAGCCTATATCTTGCTCCATGCATACACAGAGACTGAGAAAATGACAGGTGCACTCAAATGTACTATAGACGGAATTCTTGATGTCAGAATTCTATTTTGGAAGGTTGCATTGTGTTGAACTTTCAGAGGAAAAAACGATAGATTTCTTTGCCACTGCGGGAAAAAAGTAGTAAAAAATTTCAGAGGTGCCTATATTCAACCTCCTCCTGTTTGGATTTGAACTCACTATCTCTTCCAAGTATCAGCTTGAACACTGCACACCCCAACTCTGTGAGCCACAAGCTCACCATATAACATGCTGAGTGTTCTGAGGCCTGTATGATATATTTCTAAATGACATGGGAGGCATAAGTGTATTATTGTGACCGTTAAAAAAATACATTCTTGAAGAATTACCTTAAATGGAGAAATTAAATCAGAGACTGAGAAAATGACAGGTGCACTCAAATATACTATAGACGGAATTCTTGATGTCAGAATTCTATTTTGGAAGGTTGCATTGTGTTGAACTTTCAGAGGAAAAAACAATATATTTCTTTGCCACTCCGGGAAAAAAGTAGCAAGAAATGAAACATTTTCATTTGCTGCGAGGAATGCCATGTATATTTTCATTAGGGAAGCGAAAAATAAAAACCCCTACAGCACCTGGTATTCCCAGGCAGTCTCCCAACCCAGTACTAATCAAGCCTCACCCTGCTTAGCTTCCGAGATCTGACGGGATCGGGCGCTTTCAAGGTAGTATGGCCGTAGGTGGAGATTGCTGTCTCATGATATCCTCTCATTCTTAAATCCATGAGCCTATATCTTGCTACATGCATACACAGAGACTGAGAAAATGACAGGTGCACTCAAATGTACTATAGACGGAATTCTTGATGTCAGAATTCTATTTTGGAAGGTTGCATTGTGTTGAACTTTCTGAGGAAAAAACGATATATTTCTTTGCCACTGCGGGAAAAAAGTAGTAAAAAATTAAACATTTTCATTTGCTGCAAGGAATGCCATGTATATTTTCATTAGGGAAGCAAAAAATAAAAACACCCACAGCACCCACAGCACCTGGTATTCCCAGGCAGTCTCCCAACCCAGTACTAATCAAGCCTCACCCTGCTTAGCTTCCGAGATCTGACGGGATCGGGCGCTTTCAAGGTAGTATGGCCGTAGGTGGAGATTGCTGTCTCATGATATCCTCTCATTCTTAAATCCATGAGCCTATATCTTGCTCCATGCATACACAGAGACTGAGAAAATGACAGGTGCACTCAAATGTACTATAGACGGAATTCTTGATGTCAGAATTCTATTTTGGAAGGTTGCATTGTGTTGAACTTTCAGAGGAAAAAACGATATATTTCTTTGCCACTGCGGGAAAAAAGTAGTAAAAAATTTCAGAGGTGCCTATATTCAACCTCCTCCTGTTTGGATTTGAACTCACTATCTCTTCCAAGTATCAGCTTGAACACTGCACACCCCAACTCTGTGAGCCACAAGCTCACCATATAACATGCTGAGTGTTCTGAGGCCTGTATGATATATTTCTAAATGACATGGGAGGCATAAGTGTATTATTGTGACCGTTAAAAAAATACATTCTTGAAGAATTACCTTAAATGGAGAAATTAAATCAGAGACTGAGAAAATGACAGGTGCACTCAAATATACTATAGACGGAATTCTTGATGTCAGAATTCTATTTTGGAAGGTTGCATTGTGTTGAACTTTCAGAGGAAAAAACAATATATTTCTTTGCCACTCCGGGAAAAAAGTAGCAAGAAATGAAACATTTTCATTTGCTGCGAGGAATGCCATGTATATTTTCATTAGGGAAGCGAAAAATAAAAACCCCTACAGCACCTGGTATTCCCAGGCAGTCTCCCAACCCAGGACTAATCAAGCCTCACCCTGCTTAGCTTCCGAGATCTGACGGGATCGGGCGCTTTCAAGGTAGTATGGCCGTAGGTGGAGATTGCTGTCTCATGATATCCTCTCATTCTTAAATCCATGAGCCTATATCTTGCTCCATGCATACACAGAGACTGAGAAAATGACAGGTGCACTCAAATGTACTATAGACGGAATTCTTGATGTCAGAATTCTATTTTGGAAGGTTGCATTGTGTTGAACTTTCTGAGGAAAAAACGATATATTTCTTTGCCACTGCGGGAAAAAAGTAGTAAAAAATGAAACATTTTCATTTGCTGCAAGGAATGCCATGTATATTTTCATTAGGGAAGCAAAAAATAAAAACACCCACAGCACCTGGTATTCCCAGGCAGTCTCCCAACCCAGTACTAATCAAGCCTCACCCTGCTTAGCTTCCGAGATCTGACGGGATCGGGCGCTTTCAAGGTAGTATGGCCGTAGGTGGAGATTGCTGTCTCATGATATCCTCTCATTCTTAAATCCATGAGCCTATATCTTGCTCCATGCATACACAGAGACTGAGAAAATGACAGGTGCACTCAAATGTACTATAGACGGAATTCTTGATGTCAGAATTCTATTTTGGAAGGTTGCATTGTGTTGAACTTTCAGAGGAAAAAACGATATATTTCTTTGCCACTGCGGGAAAAAAGTAGCAAGAAATGAAACATTTTCATTTGCTGCGAGGAATGCCATGTATATTTTCATTAGGGAAGCGAAAAATAAAAACCCCTACAGCACCTGGTATTCCCAGGCAGTCTCCCAACCCAGTACTAATCAAGCCTCACCCTGCTTAGCTTCCGAGATCTGACGGGATCGGGCGCTGTCAAGGTAGTATGGCCGTAGGTGGAGATTGCTGTCTCATGATATCCTCTCATTCTTAAATCCATGAGCCTATATCTTGCTCCATGCATACACAGAGACTGAGAAAATGACAGGTGCACTCAAATGTACTATAGACGGAATTCTTGATGTCAGAATTCTATTTTGGAAGGTTGCATTGTGTTGAACTTTCAGAGGAAAAAACGATATATTTATTTGCCACTGCGGGAAAAAAGTAGCAAGAAATGAAACATTTTCATTTGCTGCGAGGAATGCCATGTATATTTTCATTAGGGAAGCGAAAAATAAAAACCCCTACAGCACCTGGTATTCCCAGGCAGTCTCCCAACCCAGTACTAATCAAGCCTCACCCTGCTTAGCTTCCGAGATCTGACGGGATCGGGCGCTGTCAAGGTAGTATGGCCGTAGGTGGAGATTGCTGTCTCATGATATCCTCTCATTCTTAAATCCATGAGCCTATATCTTGCTCCATGCATACACAGAGACTGAGAAAATGACAGGTGCACTCAAATGTACTATAGACGGAATTCTTGATGTCAGAATTCTATTTTGGAAGGTTGCATTGTGTTGAACTTTCAGAGGAAAAAACGATATATTTCTTTGCCACTGCGGGAAAAAAGTAGCAAGAAATGAAACATTTTCATTTGCTGCGAGGAATGCCATGTATATTTTCATTAGGGAAGCGAAAAATAAAAACCCCTACAGCACCTGGTATTCCCAGGCAGTCTCCCAACCCAGTACTAATCAAGCCTCACCCTGCTTAGCTTCCGAGATCTGACGGGATCGGGCGCTGTCAAGGTAGTATGGCCGTAGGTGGAGATTGCTGTCTCATGATATCCTCTCATTCTTAAATCCATGAGCCTATATCTTGCTCCATGCATACACAGAGACTGAGAAAATGACAGGTGCACTCAAATGTACTATAGACGGAATTCTTGATGTCAGAATTCTATTTTGGAAGGTTGCATTGTGTTGAACTTTCTGAGGAAAAAACAATATATTTCTTTGCCACTCCGGGAAAAAAGTAGCAAGAAATGAAACATTTTCATTTGCTGCGAGGAATGCCATGTATATTTTCATTAGGGAAGCGAAAAATAAAAACCCCTACAGCACCTGGTATTCCCAGGCAGTCTCCCAACCCAGTACTAATCAAGCCTCACCCTGCTTAGCTTCCGAGATCTGACGGGATCGGGCGCTTTCAAGGTAGTATGGCCGTAGGTGGAGATTGCTGTCTCATGATATCCTCTCATTCTTAAATCCATGAGCCTATATCTTGCTCCATGCATACACAGAGACTGAGAAAATGACAGGTGCACTCAAATGTACTATAGACGGAATTCTTGATGTCAGAATTCTATTTTGGAAGGTTGCATTGTGTTGAACTTTCAGAGGAAAAAACGATAGATTTCTTTGCCACTGCGGGAAAAAAGTAGCAAGAAATGAAACATTTTCATTTGCTGCGAGGAATGCCATGTATATTTTCATTAGGGAAGCGAAAAATAAAAACCCCTACAGCACCTGGTATTCCCAGGCAGTCTCCCAACCCAGTACTAATCAAGCCTCACCCTGCTTAGCTTCCGAGATCTGACGGGATCGGGCGCTGTCAAGGTAGTATGGCCGTAGGTGGAGATTGCTGTCTCATGATATCCTCTCATTCTTAAATCCATGAGCCTATATCTTGCTCCATGCATACACAGAGACTGAGAAAATGACAGGTGCACTCAAATGTACTATAGACGGAATTCTTGATGTCAGAATTCTATTTTGGAAGGTTGCATTGTGTTGAACTTTCAGAGGAAAAAACGATAGATTTCTTTGCCACTGCGGGAAAAAAGTAGCAAGAAATGAAACATTTTCATTTGCTGCGAGGAATGCCATGTATATTTTCATTAGGGAAGCAAAAAATAAAAACCCCTACAGCACCTGGTATTCCCAGGCAGTCTCCCAACCCAGTACTAATCAAGCCTCACCCTGCTTAGCTTCCGAGATCTGACGGGATCGGGCGCTGTCAAGGTAGTATGGCCGTAGGTGGAGATTGCTGTCTCATGATATCCTCTCATTCTTAAATCCATGAGCCTATATCTTGCTCCATGCATACACAGAGACTGAGAAAATGACAGGTGCACTCAAATGTACTATAGACGGAATTCTTGATGTCAGAATTCTATTTTGGAAGGTTGCATTGTGTTGAACTTTCAGAGGAAAAAACGATAGATTTCTTTGCCACTGCGGGAAAAAAGTAGTAAAAAATTTCAGAGGTGCCTATATTCAACCTCCTCCTGTTTGGATTTGAACTCACTATCTCTTCCAAGTATCAGCTTGAACACTGCACACCCCAACTCTGTGAGCCACAAGCTCACCATATAACATGCTGAGTGTTCTGAGGCCTGTATGATATATTTCTAAATGACATGGGAGGCATAAGTGTATTATTGTGACCGTTAAAAAAATACATTCTTGAAGAATTACCTTAAATGGAGAAATTAAATCAGAGACTGAGAAAATGACAGGTGCACTCAAATATACTATAGACGGAATTCTTGATGTCAGAATTCTATTTTGGAAGGTTGCATTGTGTTGAACTTTCAGAGGAAAAAACAATATATTTCTTTGCCACTCCGGGAAAAAAGTAGCAAGAAATGAAACATTTTCATTTGCTGCGAGGAATGCCATGTATATTTTCATTAGGGAAGCGAAAAATAAAAACCCCTACAGCACCTGGTATTCCCAGGCAGTCTCCCAACCCAGGACTAATCAAGCCTCACCCTGCTTAGCTTCCGAGATCTGACGGGATCGGGCGCTTTCAAGGTAGTATGGCCGTAGGTGGAGATTGCTGTCTCATGATATCCTCTCATTCTTAAATCCATGAGCCTATATCTTGCTCCATGCATACACAGAGACTGAGAAAATGACAGGTGCACTCAAATGTACTATAGACGGAATTCTTGATGTCAGAATTCTATTTTGGAAGGTTGCATTGTGTTGAACTTTCTGAGGAAAAAACGATATATTTCTTTGCCACTGCGGGAAAAAAGTAGTAAAAAATGAAACATTTTCATTTGCTGCAAGGAATGCCATGTATATTTTCATTAGGGAAGCAAAAAATAAAAACACCCACAGCACCTGGTATTCCCAGGCAGTCTCCCAACCCAGTACTAATCAAGCCTCACCCTGCTTAGCTTCCGAGATCTGACGGGATCGGGCGCTTTCAAGGTAGTATGGCCGTAGGTGGAGATTGCTGTCTCATGATATCCTCTCATTCTTAAATCCATGAGCCTATATCTTGCTCCATGCATACACAGAGACTGAGAAAATGACAGGTGCACTCAAATGTACTATAGACGGAATTCTTGATGTCAGAATTCTATTTTGGAAGGTTGCATTGTGTTGAACTTTCAGAGGAAAAAACGATATATTTCTTTGCCACTGCGGGAAAAAAGTAGCAAGAAATGAAACATTTTCATTTGCTGCGAGGAATGCCATGTATATTTTCATTAGGGAAGCGAAAAATAAAAACCCCTACAGCACCTGGTATTCCCAGGCAGTCTCCCAACCCAGTACTAATCAAGCCTCACCCTGCTTAGCTTCCGAGATCTGACGGGATCGGGCGCTGTCAAGGTAGTATGGCCGTAGGTGGAGATTGCTGTCTCATGATATCCTCTCATTCTTAAATCCATGAGCCTATATCTTGCTCCATGCATACACAGAGACTGAGAAAATGACAGGTGCACTCAAATGTACTATAGACGGAATTCTTGATGTCAGAATTCTATTTTGGAAGGTTGCATTGTGTTGAACTTTCAGAGGAAAAAACGATATATTTCTTTGCCACTGCGGGAAAAAAGTAGCAAGAAATGAAACATTTTCATTTGCTGCGAGGAATGCCATGTATATTTTCATTAGGGAAGCGAAAAATAAAAACCCCTACAGCACCTGGTATTCCCAGGCAGTCTCCCAACCCAGTACTAATCAAGCCTCACCCTGCTTAGCTTCCGAGATCTGACGGGATCGGGCGCTGTCAAGGTAGTATGGCCGTAGGTGGAGATTGCTGTCTCATGATATCCTCTCATTCTTAAATCCATGAGCCTATATCTTGCTCCATGCATACACAGAGACTGAGAAAATGACAGGTGCACTCAAATGTACTATAGACGGAATTCTTGATGTCAGAATTCTATTTTGGAAGGTTGCATTGTGTTGAACTTTCAGAGGAAAAAACGATAGATTTCTTTGCCACTGCGGGAAAAAAGTAGTAAAAAATTTCAGAGGTGCCTATATTCAACCTCCTCCTGTTTGGATTTGAACTCACTATCTCTTCCAAGTATCAGCTTGAACACTGCACACCCCAACTCTGTGAGCCACAAGCTCACCATATAACATGCTGAGTGTTCTGAGGCCTGTATGATATATTTCTAAATGACATGGGAGGCATAAGTGTATTATTGTGACCGTTAAAAAAATACATTCTTGAAGAATTACCTTAAATGGAGAAATTAAATCAGAGACTGAGAAAATGACAGGTGCACTCAAATATACTATAGACGGAATTCTTGATGTCAGAATTCTATTTTGGAAGGTTGCATTGTGTTGAACTTTCAGAGGAAAAAACAATATATTTCTTTGCCACTCCGGGAAAAAAGTAGCAAGAAATGAAACATTTTCATTTGCTGCGAGGAATGCCATGTATATTTTCATTAGGGAAGCGAAAAATAAAAACCCCTACAGCACCTGGTATTCCCAGGCAGTCTCCCAACCCAGTACTAATCAAGCCTCACCCTGCTTAGCTTCCGAGATCTGACGGGATCGGGCGCTTTCAAGGTAGTATGGCCGTAGGTGGAGATTGCTGTCTCATGATATCCTCTCATTCTTAAATCCATGAGCCTATATCTTGCTACATGCATACACAGAGACTGAGAAAATGACAGGTGCACTCAAATGTACTATAGACGGAATTCTTGATGTCAGAATTCTATTTTGGAAGGTTGCATTGTGTTGAACTTTCTGAGGAAAAAACGATATATTTCTTTGCCACTGCGGGAAAAAAGTAGTAAAAAATGAAACATTTTCATTTGCTGCAAGGAATGCCATGTATATTTTCATTAGGGAAGCAAAAAATAAAAACACCCACAGCACCCACAGCACCTGGTATTCCCAGGCAGTCTCCCAACCCAGTACTAATCAAGCCTCACCCTGCTTAGCTTCCGAGATCTGACGGGATCGGGCGCTTTCAAGGTAGTATGGCCGTAGGTGGAGATTGCTGTCTCATGATATCCTCTCATTCTTAAATCCATGAGCCTATATCTTGCTCCATGCATACACAGAGACTGAGAAAATGACAGGTGCACTCAAATGTACTATAGACGGAATTCTTGATGTCAGAATTCTATTTTGGAAGGTTGCATTGTGTTGAACTTTCAGAGGAAAAAACGATATATTTCTTTGCCACTGCGGGAAAAAAGTAGTAAAAAATTTCAGAGGTGCCTATATTCAACCTCCTCCTGTTTGGATTTGAACTCACTATCTCTTCCAAGTATCAGCTTGAACACTGCACACCCCAACTCTGTGAGCCACAAGCTCACCATATAACATGCTGAGTGTTCTGAGGCCTGTATGATATATTTCTAAATGACATGGGAGGCATAAGTGTATTATTGTGACCGTTAAAAAAATACATTCTTGAAGAATTACCTTAAATGGAGAAATTAAATCAGAGACTGAGAAAATGACAGGTGCACTCAAATATACTATAGACGGAATTCTTGATGTCAGAATTCTATTTTGGAAGGTTGCATTGTGTTGAACTTTCAGAGGAAAAAACAATATATTTCTTTGCCACTCCGGGAAAAAAGTAGCAAGAAATGAAACATTTTCATTTGCTGCGAGGAATGCCATGTATATTTTCATTAGGGAAGCGAAAAATAAAAACCCCTACAGCACCTGGTATTCCCAGGCAGTCTCCCAACCCAGGACTAATCAAGCCTCACCCTGCTTAGCTTCCGAGATCTGACGGGATCGGGCGCTTTCAAGGTAGTATGGCCGTAGGTGGAGATTGCTGTCTCATGATATCCTCTCATTCTTAAATCCATGAGCCTATATCTTGCTCCATGCATACACAGAGACTGAGAAAATGACAGGTGCACTCAAATGTACTATAGACGGAATTCTTGATGTCAGAATTCTATTTTGGAAGGTTGCATTGTGTTGAACTTTCTGAGGAAAAAACGATATATTTCTTTGCCACTGCGGGAAAAAAGTAGTAAAAAATGAAACATTTTCATTTGCTGCAAGGAATGCCATGTATATTTTCATTAGGGAAGCAAAAAATAAAAACACCCACAGCACCTGGTATTCCCAGGCAGTCTCCCAACCCAGTACTAATCAAGCCTCACCCTGCTTAGCTTCCGAGATCTGACGGGATCGGGCGCTTTCAAGGTAGTATGGCCGTAGGTGGAGATTGCTGTCTCATGATATCCTCTCATTCTTAAATCCATGAGCCTATATCTTGCTCCATGCATACACAGAGACTGAGAAAATGACAGGTGCACTCAAATGTACTATAGACGGAATTCTTGATGTCAGAATTCTATTTTGGAAGGTTGCATTGTGTTGAACTTTCAGAGGAAAAAACGATATATTTCTTTGCCACTGCGGGAAAAAAGTAGCAAGAAATGAAACATTTTCATTTGCTGCGAGGAATGCCATGTATATTTTCATTAGGGAAGCGAAAAATAAAAACCCCTACAGCACCTGGTATTCCCAGGCAGTCTCCCAACCCAGTACTAATCAAGCCTCACCCTGCTTAGCTTCCGAGATCTGACGGGATCGGGCGCTGTCAAGGTAGTATGGCCGTAGGTGGAGATTGCTGTCTCATGATATCCTCTCATTCTTAAATCCATGAGCCTATATCTTGCTCCATGCATACACAGAGACTGAGAAAATGACAGGTGCACTCAAATGTACTATAGACGGAATTCTTGATGTCAGAATTCTATTTTGGAAGGTTGCATTGTGTTGAACTTTCAGAGGAAAAAACGATATATTTATTTGCCACTGCGGGAAAAAAGTAGCAAGAAATGAAACATTTTCATTTGCTGCGAGGAATGCCATGTATATTTTCATTAGGGAAGCGAAAAATAAAAACCCCTACAGCACCTGGTATTCCCAGGCAGTCTCCCAACCCAGTACTAATCAAGCCTCACCCTGCTTAGCTTCCGAGATCTGACGGGATCGGGCGCTGTCAAGGTAGTATGGCCGTAGGTGGAGATTGCTGTCTCATGATATCCTCTCATTCTTAAATCCATGAGCCTATATCTTGCTCCATGCATACACAGAGACTGAGAAAATGACAGGTGCACTCAAATGTACTATAGACGGAATTCTTGATGTCAGAATTCTATTTTGGAAGGTTGCATTGTGTTGAACTTTCAGAGGAAAAAACGATATATTTCTTTGCCACTGCGGGAAAAAAGTAGCAAGAAATGAAACATTTTCATTTGCTGCGAGGAATGCCATGTATATTTTCATTAGGGAAGCGAAAAATAAAAACCCCTACAGCACCTGGTATTCCCAGGCAGTCTCCCAACCCAGTACTAATCAAGCCTCACCCTGCTTAGCTTCCGAGATCTGACGGGATCGGGCGCTGTCAAGGTAGTATGGCCGTAGGTGGAGATTGCTGTCTCATGATATCCTCTCATTCTTAAATCCATGAGCCTATATCTTGCTCCATGCATACACAGAGACTGAGAAAATGACAGGTGCACTCAAATGTACTATAGACGGAATTCTTGATGTCAGAATTCTATTTTGGAAGGTTGCATTGTGTTGAACTTTCTGAGGAAAAAACAATATATTTCTTTGCCACTCCGGGAAAAAAGTAGCAAGAAATGAAACATTTTCATTTGCTGCGAGGAATGCCATGTATATTTTCATTAGGGAAGCGAAAAATAAAAACCCCTACAGCACCTGGTATTCCCAGGCAGTCTCCCAACCCAGTACTAATCAAGCCTCACCCTGCTTAGCTTCCGAGATCTGACGGGATCGGGCGCTTTCAAGGTAGTATGGCCGTAGGTGGAGATTGCTGTCTCATGATATCCTCTCATTCTTAAATCCATGAGCCTATATCTTGCTCCATGCATACACAGAGACTGAGAAAATGACAGGTGCACTCAAATGTACTATAGACGGAATTCTTGATGTCAGAATTCTATTTTGGAAGGTTGCATTGTGTTGAACTTTCAGAGGAAAAAACGATAGATTTCTTTGCCACTGCGGGAAAAAAGTAGCAAGAAATGAAACATTTTCATTTGCTGCGAGGAATGCCATGTATATTTTCATTAGGGAAGCGAAAAATAAAAACCCCTACAGCACCTGGTATTCCCAGGCAGTCTCCCAACCCAGTACTAATCAAGCCTCACCCTGCTTAGCTTCCGAGATCTGACGGGATCGGGCGCTGTCAAGGTAGTATGGCCGTAGGTGGAGATTGCTGTCTCATGATATCCTCTCATTCTTAAATCCATGAGCCTATATCTTGCTCCATGCATACACAGAGACTGAGAAAATGACAGGTGCACTCAAATGTACTATAGACGGAATTCTTGATGTCAGAATTCTATTTTGGAAGGTTGCATTGTGTTGAACTTTCAGAGGAAAAAACGATAGATTTCTTTGCCACTGCGGGAAAAAAGTAGCAAGAAATGAAACATTTTCATTTGCTGCGAGGAATGCCATGTATATTTTCATTAGGGAAGCAAAAAATAAAAACCCCTACAGCACCTGGTATTCCCAGGCAGTCTCCCAACCCAGTACTAATCAAGCCTCACCCTGCTTAGCTTCCGAGATCTGACGGGATCGGGCGCTGTCAAGGTAGTATGGCCGTAGGTGGAGATTGCTGTCTCATGATATCCTCTCATTCTTAAATCCATGAGCCTATATCTTGCTCCATGCATACACAGAGACTGAGAAAATGACAGGTGCACTCAAATGTACTATAGACGGAATTCTTGATGTCAGAATTCTATTTTGGAAGGTTGCATTGTGTTGAACTTTCAGAGGAAAAAACGATAGATTTCTTTGCCACTGCGGGAAAAAAGTAGTAAAAAATTTCAGAGGTGCCTATATTCAACCTCCTCCTGTTTGGATTTGAACTCACTATCTCTTCCAAGTATCAGCTTGAACACTGCACACCCCAACTCTGTGAGCCACAAGCTCACCATATAACATGCTGAGTGTTCTGAGGCCTGTATGATATATTTCTAAATGACATGGGAGGCATAAGTGTATTATTGTGACCGTTAAAAAAATACATTCTTGAAGAATTACCTTAAATGGAGAAATTAAATCAGAGACTGAGAAAATGACAGGTGCACTCAAATATACTATAGACGGAATTCTTGATGTCAGAATTCTATTTTGGAAGGTTGCATTGTGTTGAACTTTCAGAGGAAAAAACAATATATTTCTTTGCCACTCCGGGAAAAAAGTAGCAAGAAATGAAACATTTTCATTTGCTGCGAGGAATGCCATGTATATTTTCATTAGGGAAGCGAAAAATAAAAACCCCTACAGCACCTGGTATTCCCAGGCAGTCTCCCAACCCAGGACTAATCAAGCCTCACCCTGCTTAGCTTCCGAGATCTGACGGGATCGGGCGCTTTCAAGGTAGTATGGCCGTAGGTGGAGATTGCTGTCTCATGATATCCTCTCATTCTTAAATCCATGAGCCTATATCTTGCTCCATGCATACACAGAGACTGAGAAAATGACAGGTGCACTCAAATGTACTATAGACGGAATTCTTGATGTCAGAATTCTATTTTGGAAGGTTGCATTGTGTTGAACTTTCTGAGGAAAAAACGATATATTTCTTTGCCACTGCGGGAAAAAAGTAGTAAAAAATGAAACATTTTCATTTGCTGCAAGGAATGCCATGTATATTTTCATTAGGGAAGCAAAAAATAAAAACACCCACAGCACCTGGTATTCCCAGGCAGTCTCCCAACCCAGTACTAATCAAGCCTCACCCTGCTTAGCTTCCGAGATCTGACGGGATCGGGCGCTTTCAAGGTAGTATGGCCGTAGGTGGAGATTGCTGTCTCATGATATCCTCTCATTCTTAAATCCATGAGCCTATATCTTGCTCCATGCATACACAGAGACTGAGAAAATGACAGGTGCACTCAAATGTACTATAGACGGAATTCTTGATGTCAGAATTCTATTTTGGAAGGTTGCATTGTGTTGAACTTTCAGAGGAAAAAACGATATATTTCTTTGCCACTGCGGGAAAAAAGTAGCAAGAAATGAAACATTTTCATTTGCTGCGAGGAATGCCATGTATATTTTCATTAGGGAAGCGAAAAATAAAAACCCCTACAGCACCTGGTATTCCCAGGCAGTCTCCCAACCCAGTACTAATCAAGCCTCACCCTGCTTAGCTTCCGAGATCTGACGGGATCGGGCGCTGTCAAGGTAGTATGGCCGTAGGTGGAGATTGCTGTCTCATGATATCCTCTCATTCTTAAATCCATGAGCCTATATCTTGCTCCATGCATACACAGAGACTGAGAAAATGACAGGTGCACTCAAATGTACTATAGACGGAATTCTTGATGTCAGAATTCTATTTTGGAAGGTTGCATTGTGTTGAACTTTCAGAGGAAAAAACGATATATTTCTTTGCCACTGCGGGAAAAAAGTAGCAAGAAATGAAACATTTTCATTTGCTGCGAGGAATGCCATGTATATTTTCATTAGGGAAGCGAAAAATAAAAACCCCTACAGCACCTGGTATTCCCAGGCAGTCTCCCAACCCAGTACTAATCAAGCCTCACCCTGCTTAGCTTCCGAGATCTGACGGGATCGGGCGCTGTCAAGGTAGTATGGCCGTAGGTGGAGATTGCTGTCTCATGATATCCTCTCATTCTTAAATCCATGAGCCTATATCTTGCTCCATGCATACACAGAGACTGAGAAAATGACAGGTGCACTCAAATGTACTATAGACGGAATTCTTGATGTCAGAATTCTATTTTGGAAGGTTGCATTGTGTTGAACTTTCAGAGGAAAAAACGATAGATTTCTTTGCCACTGCGGGAAAAAAGTAGTAAAAAATTTCAGAGGTGCCTATATTCAACCTCCTCCTGTTTGGATTTGAACTCACTATCTCTTCCAAGTATCAGCTTGAACACTGCACACCCCAACTCTGTGAGCCACAAGCTCACCATATAACATGCTGAGTGTTCTGAGGCCTGTATGATATATTTCTAAATGACATGGGAGGCATAAGTGTATTATTGTGACCGTTAAAAAAATACATTCTTGAAGAATTACCTTAAATGGAGAAATTAAATCAGAGACTGAGAAAATGACAGGTGCACTCAAATATACTATAGACGGAATTCTTGATGTCAAAATTCTATTTTGGAAGGTTGCATTGTGTTGAACTTTCAGAGGAAAAAACAATATATTTCTTTGCCACTCCGGGAAAAAAGTAGCAAGAAATGAAACATTTTCATTTGCTGCGAGGAATGCCATGTATATTTTCATTAGGGAAGCGAAAAATAAAAACCCCTACAGCACCTGGTATTCCCAGGCAGTCTCCCAACCCAGTACTAATCAAGCCTCACCCTGCTTAGCTTCCGAGATCTGACGGGATCGGGCGCTGTCAAGGTAGTATGGCCGTAGGTGGAGATTGCTGTCTCATGATATCCTCTCATTCTTAAATCCATGAGCCTATATCTTGCTCCATGCATACACAGAGACTGAGAAAATGACAGGTGCACTCAAATGTACTATAGACGGAATTCTTGATGTCAGAATTCTATTTTGGAAGGTTGCATTGTGTTGAACTTTCTGAGGAAAAAACGATATATTTCTTTGCCACTGCGGGAAAAAAGTAGTAAAAAATGAAACATTTTCATTTGCTGCAAGGAATGCCATGTATATTTTCATTAGGGAAGCAAAAAATAAAAACACCCACAGCACCTGGTATTCCCAGGCAGTCTCCCAACCCAGTACTAATCAAGCCTCACCCTGCTTAGCTTCCGAGATCTGACGGGATCGGGCGCTGTCAAGGTAGTATGGCCGTAGGTGGAGATTGCTGTCTCATGATATCCTCTCATTCTTAAATCCATGAGCCTATATCTTGCTCCATGCATACACAGAGACTGAGAAAATGACAGGTGCACTCAAATGTACTATAGACGGAATTCTTGATGTCAGAATTCTATTTTGGAAGGTTGCATTGTGTTGAACTTTCAGAGGAAAAAACGATAGATTTCTTTGCCACTGCGGGAAAAAAGTAGTAAAAAATGAAACATTTTCATTTGCTGCAAGGAATGCCATGTATATTTTGATTAGTGAAGCAAAAAATAAAAACACTCACAGCACCTGGTATTCCCAGGCAGTCTCCCAACCCAGTACTAATCAAGCCTCACCCTGCTTAGCTTCCGAGATCTGACGGGATCGGGCGCTTTCAAGGTAGTATGGCCGTAGGTGGAGATTGCTGTCTCATGATATCCTCTCATTCTTAAATCCATGAGCCTATATCTTGCTCCATGCATACACAGAGACTGAGAAAATGACAGGTGCACTCAAATGTACTATAGACGGAATTCTTGATGTCAGAATTCTATTTTGGAAGGTTGCATTGTGTTGAACTTTCAGAGGAAAAAACGATATATTTCTTTGCCACTGCGGGAAAAAAGTAGCAAGAAATGAAACATTTTCATTTGCTGCGAGGAATGCCATGTATATTTTCATTAGGGAAGCGAAAAATAAAAACCCCTACAGCACCTGGTATTCCCAGGCAGTCTCCCAACCCAGTACTAATCAAGCCTCACCCTGCTTAGCTTCCGAGATCTGACGGGATCGGGCGCTGTCAAGGTAGTATGGCCGTAGGTGGAGATTGCTGTCTCATGATATCCTCTCATTCTTAAATCCATGAGCCTATATCTTGCTCCATGCATACACAGAGACTGAGAAAATGACAGGTGCACTCAAATGTACTATAGACGGAATTCTTGATGTCAGAATTCTATTTTGGAAGGTTGCATTGTGTTGAACTTTCTGAGGAAAAAACGATATATTTCTTTGCCACTGCGGGAAAAAAGTAGTAAAAAATGAAACATTTTCATTTGCTGCAAGGAATGCCATGTATATTTTCATTAGGGAAGCAAAAAATAAAAACACCCACAGCACCTGGTATTCCCAGGCAGTCTCCCAACCCAGTACTAATCAAGCCTCACCCTGCTTAGCTTCCGAGATCTGACGGGATCGGGCGCTGTCAAGGTAGTATGGCCGTAGGTGGAGATTGCTGTCTCATGATATCCTCTCATTCTTAAATCCATGAGCCTATATCTTGCTCCATGCATACACAGAGACTGAGAAAATGACAGGTGCACTCAAATGTACTATAGACGGAATTCTTGATGTCAGAATTCTATTTTGGAAGGTTGCATTGTGTTGAACTTTCAGAGGAAAAAACGATAGATTTCTTTGCCACTGCGGGAAAAAAGTAGTAAAAAATTTCAGAGGTGCCTATATTCAACCTCCTCCTGTTTGGATTTGAACTCACTATCTCTTCCAAGTATCAGCTTGAACACTGCACACCCCAACTCTGTGAGCCACAAGCTCACCATATAACATGCTGAGTGTTCTGAGGCCTGTATGATATATTTCTAAATGACATGGGAGGCATAAGTGTATTATTGTGACCGTTAAAAAAATACATTCTTGAAGAATTACCTTAAATGGAGAAATTAAATCAGAGACTGAGAAAATGACAGGTGCACTCAAATATACTATAGACGGAATTCTTGATGTCAGAATTCTATTTTGGAAGGTTGCATTGTGTTGAACTTTCAGAGGAAAAAACAATATATTTCTTTGCCACTCCGGGAAAAAAGTAGCAAGAAATGAAACATTTTCATTTGCTGCGAGGAATGCCATGTATATTTTCATTAGGGAAGCGAAAAATAAAAACCCCTACAGCACCTGGTATTCCCAGGCAGTCTCCCAACCCAGGACTAATCAAGCCTCACCCTGCTTAGCTTCCGAGATCTGACGGGATCGGGCGCTTTCAAGGTAGTATGGCCGTAGGTGGAGATTGCTGTCTCATGATATCCTCTCATTCTTAAATCCATGAGCCTATATCTTGCTCCATGCATACACAGAGACTGAGAAAATGACAGGTGCACTCAAATGTACTATAGACGGAATTCTTGATGTCAGAATTCTATTTTGGAAGGTTGCATTGTGTTGAACTTTCTGAGGAAAAAACGATATATTTCTTTGCCACTGCGGGAAAAAAGTAGTAAAAAATGAAACATTTTCATTTGCTGCAAGGAATGCCATGTATATTTTCATTAGGGAAGCAAAAAATAAAAACACCCACAGCACCTGGTATTCCCAGGCAGTCTCCCAACCCAGTACTAATCAAGCCTCACCCTGCTTAGCTTCCGAGATCTGACGGGATCGGGCGCTTTCAAGGTAGTATGGCCGTAGGTGGAGATTGCTGTCTCATGATATCCTCTCATTCTTAAATCCATGAGCCTATATCTTGCTCCATGCATACACAGAGACTGAGAAAATGACAGGTGCACTCAAATGTACTATAGACGGAATTCTTGATGTCAGAATTCTATTTTGGAAGGTTGCATTGTGTTGAACTTTCAGAGGAAAAAACGATATATTTCTTTGCCACTGCGGGAAAAAAGTAGCAAGAAATGAAACATTTTCATTTGCTGCGAGGAATGCCATGTATATTTTCATTAGGGAAGCGAAAAATAAAAACCCCTACAGCACCTGGTATTCCCAGGCAGTCTCCCAACCCAGTACTAATCAAGCCTCACCCTGCTTAGCTTCCGAGATCTGACGGGATCGGGCGCTGTCAAGGTAGTATGGCCGTAGGTGGAGATTGCTGTCTCATGATATCCTCTCATTCTTAAATCCATGAGCCTATATCTTGCTCCATGCATACACAGAGACTGAGAAAATGACAGGTGCACTCAAATGTACTATAGACGGAATTCTTGATGTCAGAATTCTATTTTGGAAGGTTGCATTGTGTTGAACTTTCAGAGGAAAAAACGATATATTTATTTGCCACTGCGGGAAAAAAGTAGCAAGAAATGAAACATTTTCATTTGCTGCGAGGAATGCCATGTATATTTTCATTAGGGAAGCGAAAAATAAAAACCCCTACAGCACCTGGTATTCCCA